>NW_020536999.1:49373145-49400470 GCF_003426905.1 Ctenocephalides felis | reverse complement strand
TTAGGATTTTCAAAAATTGATTTTTATTTCTATCAATAAGCAAAGTATATGTAAACTAAATTATTTTAAAATTAATGTTACCGTTATATCGGCGTATGCATGAGTCCATGTCACAGGATGATCCTCGTTTTGCAATACTAAAGGTCGGGCTATTACTTGAATATACTTAATTACTTGTTGTTGGACTCCATTCATTGAAGTGATGTGGACATAATATCCTAGAAAATATAATAAATTATAGATAATATATAATATAGGTCCACAAAATAAAAAACTTGTCCGTATTGGGTCTGAAGTCTGAAGAATTTGGGGTCAAATTGCATAAGATTTTTAAAATATTTGAAAATGTTTGCAAGATATTTAAAATCTTATAATTTGTCCTAGCTCTTTCTTCATTAGGGGGCGTTCATTAACCATGTGAGGTTTTTAGGGGGAGGGTGGGTTTGACAAAAAATCACAAAATATCATGTGGGAGACGGAGGGCTATAGTAAGATACCACGTATATTTATTTTTTAACAATTCCTTTTTAAAAAAGTTCAAACATTTTCAAAAAAAATTCAAAAATGTTACAGTTTTTCACGGGGGAGGGGGGGTTAATTTTGATTATTACCATGTATCATCAAGGGGGAGGGGGGTCCAAAAATCCTTTAAAACTCGCTCACATGATTAATGGACACCCCCTTAAATGACTTCACTAGAATACAGCAATTATTTGCTAATACATATTCAATTTGCACACATAGTTGCAGATTACCCAGGGGCAATGAGGAAGAATTATGTTTGCAAATTACTGCTAAATTATACAAAAAAAACTCAATAGATGATTTAATTGAAATTCTAGTCATTTAGGGTAAAATACCCAGGAATTTCTGGAGTTTAAATGACAGAAATTGAGATAATGATTATTGATGCAGGAGAATTACTAGATCAGAGATTTTGTGGTATCCTCAATTTTTTTTTTCAATTTTTTGCCATTTGATCCCCAATTTTGACTTTAGACTTGTGCAGATTACCCAGAGGCAATGGGAAAGAAATATGTTTGCAAATTACTTCTGAATTATACAAAAATTCGATCATATTTACCTCTGTTCATACATGCCATAAGTTGAATTTCTTTGACTTTGGTGACCTCTCTTCCTATGAGATATGTGAATATTCTGACAGGAATTCTGGTGCCATTATCTAACCAATTGTATTTTTCAAAAACTTCTGTTATATTTCCTGGTACACCATCGGTTACCAGCATGATGGCTTGGTTACAACCCTCAGTTGCACTGCATTTACGTTTTTCACGATACTAAAAAGAAAGTCGAAATTTTACTTTATTTGGAAACAATTATTTTAATTAATGATATTTTATAGAAACATGCTACAGAACTATTTAATATTTAAATTATAATTAAATTAAATACTTTGCATTATTGACTGGTAATATCTATAAAATAGTTTACTATTTTCTTTCGACGAAGAAAATTATCTCAAAACAAGAAATTTGTGAAAATTGTATCGTTTATATTTATGAGTAAAAAAATATATATATATAGTTTCCAACTTACTGACTCCAGCAATTGAAAAGCTTTCGTAAACGCATTCGAAACATTAGCATTTCCCTCCGGAACAATCTCAGCAATTGCTTCATTAAAAATCCTGATGTTTTCAGGAGTAGCCTGAACCAGAGTATCATTGAAACAAGGTACGACGCCATCTATGCCCTTTGAAAAGTTATAGATATTCACAAAATCGTTATTAGAGAATGTATCTAATATGCTTTTGACTGTGAGTCGAGCAATGTGGTTCCTAAATCCATACATGGAACCAGAATTGTCCAATAAAATAACTACATCTTTGGAACAAGTTGCAGCTTCGATGTACCAAGAACGGGAACGACAATCGAAGAGATCTACCGGTTTATTTTTCTGACCATCTTTCCACTGCATTGCTAAAATGATAAAATATTCATTATTTACTCGATTTCGACGAACTTATATATGAGAGTAAACTAATTGACAATTTTGGACAATATTTTTAACTTCCCGCAGGGCAAATTAGAGTAATCGCAAAAAAATCGAAACTGAAAATTTTTATATAACTTTAGGTTTCAGAGGTTTCTGAAAAAAATGGATGTATGTGTGTGTGCGGATACAAATGTTTGTCGACGATTTCGGGAACACGGTTCAACTAATTTCAATTATCCAAAAAACATTCGATTCTTATTAATAAGGAAACGTGCTGATTAGTTTTTGACATAAGCAGGTCTAGCCGGTTTGAAAATACGGGGCAACAAGTACACAAATCAAAGCAACATATAGTACACAAATACCATTAATTTTATTGAAAAAGTAGAAAAAGCTAAATTTAATAATAAATGGTAAATGGTAGAAAGTAAAACAACTTAAGTTTTAATGAATGGCTTTAATGGAATGATTTTGGCGTACAACCGAACATTGTTATGGGAAGGCTATGTTATGTAGAACTTTCCATACTAAATCATTCTAAATATTGTCAAAAGCCATGTTGTTGCTATGCAGTCAGGCCTTCTTCTTAGGTTGTCAGATAGAAAAACTAACCTAGAATCTGCACAAATGTCAAAACAGCGATCTTAGATAACAGGGTCTTTCTCACCCAGCTTCATAATATACAAGTGACGTTGCAGTTTATGTATAAAACCTGAATGCATAGCAAAAACTTGACATTTGGGCAGTATTTAGTATAATTCAGTAGCATAATATATGCAAGTTGCAGCGAATCATCGCCTTGCCATAGCATTGGTCTGTTGTGCAGAAGAATCGGTCCATAAAAGTAGGTAATATCTCTAAACTTGCCTGGATATTGTCTCATAATTCCTGTAGATGTTCCAAAATACTGCCATGATAGAGCAGGATCAGCATTATAATTCTGTACAAATACTTCATCCAATGCTTCAGACCATTGTATAGTTTCTGCTACTACTGGTCCTAAAATATCATTTTCATAAATACAGTTAACTCAATAAATAAATTAGTGTTAAATGTATACTTAACAGATCAATAAGTTAGAGGTGTGATTGGGTTTGACTTAAAACATATTAATAGTATATTTTTTACCTCTATCATAAACATTTGTGGGTACATGTACTGCACTATAATTGGTATTTACAGATATATTATAAAAATGAGTATCAGGATTTAGAGCCATTGGTCGATACAACCATTCATTTTGACTCACACCATCAGGCAGTTCCATTTCCTCTTCTCCTTCAATCTAAAAATTAATTAATGTAATGAAATCCATATTAATCATTATGGATTAATTACTTATTAATTATGTTATACGTTACTTGTGAGTATTTTGAAGAATAATACGTGAAGTTTTGTTCGGTATTGTTGGATTCAAATTGTTCTGCAACATTTTCAGCAGTAGTAAGGATGCACTGAAAATGAACAATGTTAATGACAATGTAACATGATACTAATTTTTTTTAAAAAAAAAAACTCACTTTTACGGCTTCCATTTTTCGTAACAACATCCTACCAACATTTTCGACAATCGAATCCATAAGACTGTCTCCATCTTTATGTTCGACACGTGCATTCAATTCTTTATATCTCTGAAAGTTTACATAGGAAATTAATATCAAATTTTAACAAATAATATTTTAAAATATATGAAAGGACATTTATTCAAACCTTTTTAATTTCAGGTGCTTTAGTAACTCTTTGTCCCAATTCCCACAACTCGTCTCCTAATGTTTCTGCCCATTTTGCAATTCTAAAATAATTAAAAAATGATGTTGTTATTTATTCGAATGTGATCATGATTTAATGTTTGGCAATGATTTTGCCAATATAATAGTTTATTAAAAGAAATTTAAGTAAAGCAATTTTAAATGAAGTAGTAGCCTGAAGGAAATATAAATTGCGTTTTTTATTTCAGTAATGGTACTATTTTTTGGGTACAATAATATATTTATTTTTGAACTATTAACATTTTATTTTTTAAATTATTAATTGTATGATTTTTTCTTGTACTGACAGTAACTTTATTAATTTTTCTTGTTTAAATTTCAACATATAAATTAACCGAACAATTAAATTTCAATAAATTACTATACTTCATAGTTTTAATATTGAAATTACATGAAGCATCAAATGAACTATTTTAATTAATTATTGTTTAGATTTTTTTGATGATTGGATATGAGCCAGATATACACTTTTTAAATAAAATCGGCATTAATTTCAGATATAGTGTTAATGGTTGGCTTAATACATTGTATGGGCTATTTTTAAATATGTTCAAATGCCATTTGAATAAATTTTCACCATTAACTTTGATCAAACCAGACTTTTTTATACAATAAAAAATATAACAAAACATCATTTAATGAAGTTGATATTTGAATTTACTTATTTAAATACTACATTTTCTAGAAACTGTTTTCCACATCAATTTAAAAAAATTAGAATCATAGGAAAAAAATACAAATCAAGTAAAAATATATGTAAGGTGTGGAACGTGTTTATTAGAAGCTTATTAAAATTTATTATATTTATTCACGTTTAATTAATCTTTTTAAAATATTTTAATATTTGTTTTTTTTTCATTATCTTGCTTAAAAAGGGCCAATGATATTGAAAATACTATGCTTTAATGTGGTATCATCTTAATTATTTGAAAAAGCAATATCAATTAATAAATTTATTTGGGCATTCAAAAATGAAATAAAAATTTAAACAAAAATTTAGAAAAAAATGGAACAAAAATATAAATCAAGTGAAAATATCTGTAGGGTGTGGAACGTATTTATTAAAAGCTTAAAATATATTAAAAGTGTTGCTTTAATATATGTATTTTCGTTTAATTAATATTTTTTTAATATATTAATAACCAAAAAATAATTATTATCATGCTTAAAAGGGCCAACAAACAATAATATTAACGATGTCATAATGTTGTATCGACTTAATTATTTAAACAAGCAATACAGATTAATAAATTTATTGGGGAATTCAAAATAAAATAAAACTTTGAATAAAAATTTATAAAAATAGAAAAAAAAAAATAAAAATCAATTAAAAATATCTGTAAGGTGTTGAACGTATTGATTGGAAGCTTAAAAAATAACTATTTTTTTTTCAATATATTTATTTTTGTTTAATTAATCTTTTTTATTTATATTAATAATCATGAAATTTATTTCATTATCATGCTTAAAAAAGGCCAATGATATTGAAAATACTGTGCTTTATTATGGTATCATCTTAATTATTTGAAAAATATTGGAGCATTCAAAAATAAATTAAAAATTCGGAGAAAAATTTAGAAAATTATGAAAAATACTTATCAAGTAAAAATATCTGTAAGGCAGAAGCTTAAAGACATATTTATTTTTTTAATAAATTTATTTTCGTTTAATTAATATTATTTATATTAATTGATGTTTATGATTTTTTTCATTATCATGCTTTAAAAGGCCAATAATATTGAAAATTCTGAATTTCAATAATATATCATCTTAATTGTATATATATACGAGTATATATAAGCAATATAAATTAATTCAAGATTAAAATCAAATAAAAAATAAAATAAAACTCAAATTAAAAACTAAAATAAAAATGTATTAAATGTGAATAAATTGATATACTTATATTATTACATTCTGGCTACATTATAATTTATGGTCACAATTGAAATAAATTAGCATTATAAAATATGCAATTAACACACAACAATAAAGTAGTAAGATGTCATGCAAATTATTTTGGTTTTTCTCAAAAATCCTCATATTTTGTCTCTCTACTAATTTGTTATAACCAATTCATTTATATTATTATTATTATTTTTTACTCACATTTCTCCCTCCTGCGAAGCCTTTCCTGATGGAAACCAACCACCGGACATCAGCAAAATTACACAAATTAACATCCATTTTGGCAATGAATAACCGTTGAATTTTTTACCCATTACTTTTCACAATCGTTCGAAGAATTCATAGCTTCTTTGAACATTATTTAAATATCACGATTTATTTTATATCACATCACACATTTAGCACATGGTGTCATTATTTATTTGTTCAGAACTGTTACACAATTAGTCCTTCTCATAATGAGAGCTGTAGCTCACTAAACCTTACTGGATCACGATCGTGCCTGATTTTTTTGCTACAAGCTATTATGTTGACTGGGACGTATCTGGGACTAGATGCTGAGAATCTAATAAAAATAATAGTAAATTTGATATAATTAATAATTAAATGATAATAAGTCGTAAGTTGACACCAAAGTTGTGTGCCAAAATGGGTGTTTTATGGAAAAAACGGAATATTGTATAAAGCTAAAAATAGTACCTAGAGATTCAAACTTAGTAGATACAATAATCCTTTAAAAACAGCCTATAGACTTAATGTAGAAAAATTTTTCATAGTCAATTGCTTATTGGAGCAATTAATACAATTTGTTTTTTTTTTGTTATTTTTATTTATCTATTTTTTTACTTTTAATTCATTTTCATTTATTTATTATTATTATTATTATTATTTTTTTTTATTATTTCTTTCTGTGATTATTATTATTATTATTATGTGTAATTTAGCCATATAACTCATAGGGTATGTAAATAACTCTGATTGTTATATAATATGAATGAATAAAAAAAATCCTTTAAATACATATTTCACTCAATTAATACATAATAAGATATCTTGTTTACTTTCGAATATTATTCTTTCCAAGATAAAGTATAATTCTTAAATTACATATTCATATTCAACTGTCTAAGAATTACTTAAAATTAGATGAAAATACCGCAAAATATAAATATTAATAATCAATTATAATTCAAAATGCTAATAAACAAGGGCGATATATTAGCTTATTTCTGTGATATTTTCTTTATGTTTTTCATATATTTATATTACAAAGTTTTATTTTACACTCATGATATTTTTTTCTTCTTAATAACAATCGTATCTAATATCAAAAGCTTAACATGGTTTCCATGGGTAGAAAATGTTTTAAAAATATAAATAAGACTAAATTGACTTTTCTTTAACTATAAATTTATCATTGAACAGGAAAAATCAGTTTTAGTATTATCATAGGTAATTTAAATATCGTACTGCATAAATTGCAATAACCGATTTTAAATTTGCCATGGGCATAATATTAGAATTTTATTGGCATTTTATTACTATATTATTATTAGAAAAAAATGTTTGTGATTAATATTGTTATTTTAAATATCGCATTGCCAAAGCGATTTTTAGTTTGTCATTGGCATAATATTATTTGAATCTTATTAGAAAAAACTTAATTGGAATCTTATGAGATCTAGAAACTTATTGGAATGTAATTAAAATATTGTTTAGATTAGATTCAGAAATCATAAAAACGTATAACTATATAATATGCATTGTTAGTAATATATATTACATTATTAAATAACTAATATTGAGTTTAAAATTAAAAAAAAATATTATAAACTTTTTTTCTATTTTGCTTACTAAACACGACAGAATACTTTAAAACTTATTAATAAATGATTAAGAATTAATAATTGAATGAAATAATAAGGAATTATTAAATTAGAATAGTTTAATAAAGTATATTTGTAAATGCCCACTATAATCAATCATGAAATTCACGACAGATAAAAGTAAAATATATTTTTAAATAGCTAATAAAAAATGTAACATTTACTGAACACTTTTACGATAGTATTATAAATTATCCTTACTTAGATTTTTACGTTTATAATATTCAAAATGCATCCATCATTGCAAGTTATGGACAAAGTACTTTAAAGATTATGAAAAAATTATTAGGAGTTATATAAAATATATTAGCACATGTCCACGATAAATATAATTATTCTGAAAAATGCTTTAGAATACTCAAATTAGATGCAAGTTAGTGATGTCCGTACTAAAAAAATTTTTCTAGTTTAATTATTACATGGCTAATGTGATCTTACGCGTAAATGGAGTAAAAAGGACCAACCAAACAATAAATACTAGAAGATTAAAAATATTAATTGAAAAAAGCAATTTTATACGAAATAAATCAAATAAATAGTTGTTTCAACTTAATCGGTAAATATTTCTGACAAAATACCAGATCAAGGTTATATACAATGTTTTCTCTGTAAAAAATGTAACCATGAAACTTATATTATTCATTTTAAAGAGATCGTAAAATCTCTTTAAAATGCAAAATAAAATTAAGGCCTGTTATTCTCACCGTCGTCCCATTTTACCCCGTCTACGGTTTAAAAAGATACCAAGTGACGAATTTTTGAAAAGCAGTAAAAATACACATTCTTACGATAATGAATTAACAGGAATTTTTAATGAACATGTAATATAATTGTTTGTTTGATATGTGTTATTTATTGCGTCATCATAGTGGACAATTGTGTCCTACCCTATCGAATTTGGCATTTTTATAACTTGATACATTATTATAATTATTTAATTTAGTTAATAGTTAATAATTTTACTAAAATTCTCTTAAAATTTTCTTTTATCCTTGGGCTACCTCCCTGTGTTCAAGATGCGTGTGCGTTATATTTTTAGCGCCGCGACGCTCAAAGCTGAACCGGGAAAATGAGAAAAGTGGGGCCTATGGAATCTATACGTGACTAGGGAATTAATCTGATGCATAATTGATTTTCAATACAATGTTTTTTTCACAGTTTACAAAGAAATTGGTTTCTGTTGCACTATATATAACTCAATTTATTTTAGACTCAATTCAAAATAGAAATTTATTCTAAGCAACTCGTTTGCTACTATCTTATTTATTGCTCACTTACAGCATTTTCTGTAGGTGAAATGTAATGGTTTATCATTCAATGCGATAACAATAATAAATAGTAATCTGTCCGATGGCAGGTCGATAGTATGGGAGCACCTCAATTCAATGATTCCCTTCCCTTCTCTTGTTTTTAACTACCCGTAGGGTAAGTAATTAGTTATAGTTAGTAATCGCAAAAAAATCAAAAATGAAATTTTCTATATATCTTTATGTTTCAAAGGTTTCTGAATATTTGTGTACTGATTAGTTTTTGGCAAAGACAAGTACAGTCGTTTCGAAGGTTCGTGGCAAAAAGTGCCAAAAGTGATCCGATTTCAATGATTTTGAAAATGATCAAGTGATCAAAAATGAATAGACATATGCACATCAAATTATCAGATATTTCATAGAGATATTAATAATAAGAAAGGATTTTGTTTATTTTCTATAAGTTCCGTACCAATGTTTATTCGTTGACTGCAATTGAAATAATATTAATCACTTACTCATCTAATTTGTTTAAACAAATTCATATTAAACATATTATTGGCTATTATTATTCCATGATTCAATCTCCTTGTAATTTTGAATTTATTATTAAAATTATATTTCACTATATCACCAATTCTCACCATAATACAATTTTACACTAAAAATAATGATCTAAATTTATTCCTTAAGTTCATCTAATATTTATCATTTACTAATAAGTTTCGTTCATCAAATTTTACATTAAAATTGTAATTGTATAAATCTAATCTACAGTCTCGTTATGATTGTATAATTCTCCGATAATAATTATATTTATTACTTACAGTTTATGTTCATAAAATTGTATATTATTTTAAACTTAAATTTACTTATTTTAATGATTAGTTAATATTATTAGTCGATTTATTAATTATTGAATTAAAAGTAATATATTAAGAGTAATATATTAGAGTAAAGAAGTTTTCTTGGTTAATTCAATTAATCTTCTAAATGAATTATATTTCATAATGCAGATTCAACATTACGTACTTTTAGTGTGCATCAATATTATCGTTTGATGATACTGATCTTCAACATTTCATATAATTTTTTTCCAAAAAGTTATTCAAAAGTTTTTGCAAAGTCTTTAATATAACACTGTATTTATATTTGTATTGTATTACGGTGTATTAATATTTGAACCTTTTGCATCAACCGAAACATTTATACCAAGACGATGAAGTCTGCATCTAAAAACTAGGCGAATTAATTTATCATTTTGAACGAATCTTATAACACCGGTTAATTTTTACAACGGCGATATTTTCACAACAGTTTTATATATTGTTATACAAAACTCATTTTTTACCAAAATATTTATGAAAAACTAGTTTTTTTATATAATAAATTTGCTTATACCATAAAATCAATCATTGAGTTATAGCAATATAAATCACATTCATTTAAATCAATACAAATATAATTTAAAGACAATAACAGCCTAAATATAAAAATACCAAATTCATTGTCAAAATATACATATATGCGCTATCTCCTGTTAATTTTTGCTTCCACCATACATTTCGCTTCTAGCATCCAATATCATAATTTAATTAAAAGGTCTTTAATTTGTAGTTTTCATCACTTTAGATGAAGACATTAATTCCAACTTCGACATACTGTGTTCGTTTTCTAATGAGGCTAATCTTGCCGCAGGATTTCGGAAAATGGTGCATTTGGCATTTGACCATAATTGTTCAGTTGCTCGGGCATCTCCCCAGAGACCAAGATCATAGGACCACCAGACAATCGTGCTGGCGACAGCAAGTCTCATCTAATATTTAATTAAATTTAACAAACAAAATTAAATAAAACTCATATGGACCGATTCTGCCGGATAAAAGAAAAATGTTATAGCAAAGCCATGTTATGAAGAACTTTCCTTCCCAAATATTGACAAAAGCTATGTGGTTGGTGTGCAGTCAGGCGTAATTCTCAGGTTACAGATAGAAAACCTAACCTAATCGCACAAATGTCAAAAAAAACTATCTTAAATAACAGGGTCTTTCTGATCTAGCTTCATAACATACGAGTGACGTTGCAGTTTGTGTAAAACGCCTGAATTATGATTCAGTAGCATAATGTATGGAAGTTGGAGCGTAACATGGCCTTGCCATAACATTTTTCTGTTATGCGGCAGAATCAGTCTCTTAGTTCGACTAGGGAAATTTTAAAGTCGTTCTATGGATATGGGTACGTATCCCAAATTGTGCTGATTTGTTTAGTTTATTGGTTTGAAGGCATTTGAGTAATGGATATATTTTTAATGAACTCTATTTTAGGTTCCATCAATATACTTGTGCTGCACTCGCAATCAATACAATTTTATATTTATCAGCAAGATATCAGTAAAAATTTTATGCTACGTGTAATGTAGGGGATCTAGGTGCTATTTTTTTTACGGGAAGTTTCCAGCATTTTTCAATAAGATCTTCAAAGATATTAAAATATTTTTTGTCTCGATTGGACATGCATATTGTTCTAGCTACAGACCCGAATGCAATATACAGAAGTGTGCAGATCCGTCATTTTAGACAGTTATTACAAAATCATACTATCATCAAATTTTGGTTTGCATTATTTGTATCGACTAATTTTAAAATTTACATATTTTTTATTTTGTTTGCAATTTATCAATCCTTGATCATGTCTAACCATTTTTGTAATTGCTATATTGTTTAAATATTTATCTTGATCGTTGTAAAAAATTCACACTTAAGCTAGTTGAAACAAAATCTTGGGGCTAGTTGTAACATACAAACAATGTATACAGATGCAAGTAAAAAAAATTGGGCGGAATTTATAATGTAAATTGTGTTACAGAAGACTATACATTTTATTTATATTATTATAATAATTGTAGTTTACGTGGATTTTTAATAAAAATATTAATTATAGGGGACACTATATATTTCATTTGTATTAATTTTAGTTACAGTTAATTTAAGAAAAGAATTACTTAGCAAATGTCAATTTTCTTTAAAATATCTTTATCGGTAGTTACTACTTGCCCCGGTAAATGTTACAGCTAGCCCCAAATCATTGAATTAAAAGTAAGTAAGTTGTAACACCGGACTTTTTCTAGAAAATTATTTTGTGAAATAATGTACAGTTGTTAAGGAATTATTTTTACATGATTTGGTAGATGAATGGTTGCAGTATCTATTCATCTTTAGTTTGTAAAATTATAATTATTGAACCTCAAGATATATTAATTTAAAAAACACCATTACAGGAAGCTGCTGGCTCTCCTATATAAAAGATTTTCACTTTACATATTCATCTGCAAAATTCTTTAACGCAATTAATAAATTTATTATCGAACATTATTTGAAATTTGCTTTGTCATATGGTACAAAATTTGAGTTAAAACTTCAGTCAGAAAATTTATGCTTGGATAGGAGAAAATCGTTCGAGCTGAACTAATAACCAACAAAAACATCTCCAAAAAGATGATTTTTCGTTTAATTTCACTGGAAGTGAATATGTTCATTGACCTTATTGCCGTTATTTTTAACATAATGTTCAATAGTTTGCTATGAAACTCTAATTTGTTTTTCTAAGTACTAAATTGAATTTTCAATAATATACTAACGCTCTATTTTAGATTTTACTATCCTATTAGGATAACCAGTAAAATTTTAAGAATAGATAATGGTTTCTTTTATATTTATCGCACTTTAAAGGAAATTTATATTCACCGCCATCGAGCCAGTTCGTTGGACCAACGTTTTGGCCCTTGTCTTCCCTTGATTGCCATTCGATTGGCCTTGTTTTCCTTCTGATGTACAATTGGACAAAGCTTGTTGATGTTTAAGTTCTTCGCCCAAAGATTGAACTTCGCTTTCACCAGGTTTAGTCATTGCTTCCATTACCAAAGGAGGTGCATGTTCTGGTCGCAAATTTGGCTTAGGACATGGACAGGTGAAGGGACTAGACTAAGAAAGGAATAAAATAATAAAAATAATAATGATAATAATAATAATAATAAACTTGAGCATCAGTATTTTGGGAATTTTTAAGTTGGTTTCAGCATGGATGAAGTCTGACAGTCTGGTTCTGATTTGATCGAATTAATTTGGAAGTTGGAAGAATTTCTGGGATTATTCCAATTTATGTCAATTAAGATTTTAAACTCGTAAAAAGAAGAAATTTTATCGTACATTTGTTATCTCTTCTAACATTTATTATCAACTACTTCAAATAAAATTTGTCATAATTGTAGTTTTAAATTTTTTATAGAAAATCTTCAAACATAATATGAAAATCTGTTATATGCAAAGATCCCGTACATCGGATAACACGAATGTTCTGGTCATCAAATACAAAATATATTACATTGATGATGAGACAAACTGAGTTTCAAAACGTTTGTCAAATTTAAAATATTTAATTTATAGTGCAGAATAAAGTGCTAAGTGTTCATATTTCATAGTTAATTTAATATTCTATACACTCAATATGCTTTTGATATAAAAATCGTTACTTGAAATATTTGAAAAATTCGATTCACTTGCTAATTTCAGAATGTAAACTAGTATTTTGATAATGAAGTAGTTGCTCCTACATAACCCTATCAACATAATGAAAAATAGTTTTACTTATTGGCGAAGCATTTGCTAATATATTATAATAATAAATTTAATTTAAAATTAAGGAATAAAGGGATGCACTAGTGCTAAATAATTTTAAGCAGTTCACCTTGATCTATGAATTTTTTTTATTACTATTTTTAAATGGCTGTTATTGTTAAAATACTTAATAATTAGTTAAATAAAAACTTATAATTTAAAAATACTTAAAAAATTTTGAAACAAAATATTTCTCTCATCAAAATACCTAAAAATTTGTAAAAGAAAAAACTTATATTGTAAAAATACTTGATAATAATAATAAAATGATAATGATAGTATTAATAATAATAATATTAATAATAATAACAATAATATAAGACACTTACATTTGGTGAAATATCATAAAATAACCTAAAATTTGATAAATAAAATAATTATATTGTAAAAGTATTGTAAAGATTATTATAATACTTGGTAAATTAAAAAAATACTTGCAACAAACAAACTAGTTATATTTAAAAATAATTAAAATTAACTAAATATAAATAAGTTTATAGTAAATAAATTAAATAATGAATAAATAAGTAATAAAATAGCTAATAATTAATTAAATTATAATAAACTTACAAAATATTCACTTAAGCCTTATTATAATATCATTATACCGACGGCTTGTGAAATAAATAAATAAATAAATTATCTTTAAATTGTTATCATTAGATTGATTTACTTAGAATATAAATTTACAGTACAGCATTTTTGTAGTTCATTTTTTTATACATGCAATCATACAAAATTAATATAGGTTAAATGTTGTATCACAAGCTTGCAAACATGGTAGTATAGTTTAGAAAAATATATTTAAAATATATTTAAAATTTGATTCTGTAGTTAATATTAGGAAGTGAATAAGTAACTAGCATGTACTAGCATATACTGAGACAGTTATTTATGATATATTTATAATATATTTTTATGATAAATGTATTATGATCATAAATATTAGTAGGGAAGATCAGTGGTTACGGTTGCTATACTTTTTTTTATCAGAAATAGTTTTATTAATTTACCACTTATCTGAGAGAAAATTAAGTTAAACGGTAATTTGCAAATTTGTCTACATGGAAATACTGAAATACTGCCCTTAAATATGATGGATTCAAATCATACAAGAAAAAAGCGAGTTTCACAATCGCCCACAACCGAGGAACACAAATTTAAACAAAGCTTATGAATATAGTATAGCAATATATAAGAAAACATAATTTTTTAAACAAAAAAAACTTTCTCTTTCGTATTTTGCCTTAGTTCAGTTAGATTTTTCCTTTATCTGTTTGAGTTTCACCCAAAAATGACGAGAAAAACGTGTCACAACATATACATACCACATAAAACATAACTAATTGCTGGTAATTAACTACTAATGTTTAACTTACAGCAAAAAAAAGCAAAATTATCTATCTGTATACAAGTAACTGTTGTTATTGAAAAACTTCGAACAAAAAAACTTACTTTTGGCCCTTTAAAACAACTCTGTATTAAGGTCACGTACATTGCTGACTCAATGCAATAATGCAATAACTTGTTCAAACAAACATACTACATCTTTCCCCTTTGGACCCTATCTCAAAACCAGTATAGTTTAGTAAGTTAGCTCTTATGACGACTGTCACTACCGTGACCTGACCCAGTCTCTAGTAGTACCCAGTAGTATAGTAGAATAGTACCCAGTCTCTTCTATTGTATATTAAATATTTGAATATTAGTACCAATTTATTCAATTTTAGTCCAAAGAATAATTAGGCTTGGAGAATTATTTAATTCGATTCAATAGCAAAGCATCCGTTAATATAAAATTGGGTATAAATTAAATTTAACTACCTCAACTTTGGGCATATTCTTCAAACAGTCGACCTTAGGTTCGAAAACTTGTGACTTGTCGTACATCAACATTTCGGGCTTAACGGTGGCACCTGCCTCTGATATAGTTTCCCCAACCGGTAAATTATTTGTTCTGCCAAATCTGAATAATTTTGACAAGCTCCATTCTCTAAACGAGTTTGAGATTTTACTACTGGTAGTTTCCAATTTGGTCTCTGCCATGTTTGTTCAATATTTCTTTTTCAATAATACATTTAACCAGCGAATGTGTAAAATAGTCAAAATAAAAATATAAAATTTTGTTGATATTTTAAACGAATACTTCGATTGTTTTTACGCGATGGTGATAGTCATTTGTGTGTTTTTTTTTAATTCAGACAAAAGTGATCATGTAGTGTTTGATGCCTAGACTATTTTAGAAGAATATATTCCTTTGATGTTTAAGTTACTCTCTCACTCAATCCGTGAACTTATATTATTTTTATTATGGAATATAAGGAGCACAGGAATGACTTAATTAAATTTACGTAAGATACATATTTTACTATTTTAAAATTTATCTATTTTTTTCTAAATTTGTAAACCCTGGAGAAATTTCATTATATACCGAAAGGCTTGCACCTAAATGAAGGTGACTAGCGGTATATGGCATCGTGCCTTAAGGCAAATTGCTGAAACTTTCCGTACCTAACAATAATATTCGAAAAATATTATTTTTTTTTCAAATAGATTATTGTAAATACTACAATTGTCTATTATTTATAAGAATTATATAAACCGAATTGCAGAGATAAAATTATTTATTTAAAGTATATAAGTGTGCTTTAGAACTTTAGCCAGAATTAAAATTAAAATCCAAATTATTTTCGATATACAAAAAAATTAGAAAAAAATGAAATTTTCATATTACATTGTGTGACATTAAATAATTGATCATTTTACAAAGTTTATTGAACTTGATAGTTTTAGCATTATAGGTACAAATGTTTTTTTTATATTTTAGTCTATTCATAAAATGAAAAATGTTAGGAATCCTAAGAAATAAATAATGTTTTTTTTAATATATTTGAATCGTGCTTATTACACATTATGAAATTAGATATACCTTTATATGGTGGTCAGAAATATTTAAAAGCTCATTTCACGTGTTAGAATTCTACGAAAGCCACGGTGGGACTTATATTTTGGCATACATTTTTTATTTTTTTAGTTCTTCATTTGTCTGGATCTCTTTTCGTGGAATTGAATGTGATTGTAAAAATTTTAAAAGAAAAAGTTAATTTATCAAAATTAGCAGCAGCATACCAAAATCCATACAATTTGAATTTTATTATAAAACAATAATATTCAAGCTAATTTTTAATTAAATAATAAATAAATGAATAATTGTCAATTATTAATTATTTGTTTTGTATGTAATATTTTGTAATTAATTAAGCATTTCATGTAGAATTGAAATATGCTTAATATTAAGGTGACCATACGTCCCGGTTTGGACGGGACAGTCCCGGATTTGTCCCGTAAAAGCAATATTTGTCCCGAATTTAGATTTTTTGTCCCGGATTGCCCCGGTTTAAATACTAGTGTTCGCATTTGTTTATTTCTAATTAAGATCAAATAACTTTCAATTTTTCAATTTTCTTAAAGAATTTACTTATAGTTCCAAATCTTTGATAATGAATAAAAATATTTCTTACAAAACATTTTGGTATTCTTTATTCACTGGATAATTTGTACAAAGCTCGACATATATATATATATATATATATATATATATATATACATATATATGTGTGTGTGTGTGTATATAGTTGTGGTCTATTTCAATGTTCATATGATTCGTTATTTATTGTTTCGTTCTAATAATATTTGTTTAATGTGTAACCATAATGCTGAGGTATGATACTTCCATAGAAATAAATTTCTAACGGTTTGAATCCAATAACCTTGGCAGAGGAGAAGAATTCGCGCGGAACTGATCAAGAGATGAACATCATCCGACGTCATTTGAAAAAAAAATCTGCAAAATCGCTTCTACATGGTCGAAACTGGTATTTTTCATTTGGGAAGCTACTATTATTATTATTTAGATACTTGCCAAGTAATTGTTATTGACCGACAAAAATAATGACTAAGATAATAATTGATTATATCCATATATACGTTTCAGTTTTTGGTTGAAATCAAATGTTATGAGTCAATACTTCCAATTCCGAGAATTCCAATACTCAATTTTCTATAAACCCACAATTTTTTTTACTAACTGAATTTATTAATTAATTTTTTTAACTGAAAATATTCGTTTACCTGTCACAAATAAATTTAACTAAAGTAAATACAAGTAATACCAATCAACTTTTTTATAACTTATTATGAATAATTACTTTGGCAAAAAAAAATTTAATACGTGTTCATTTTGCTTATTTGTTTAAATTTACTAATTTCTTTAAGAATTTTGAGAATTATAAATATTTATAATATTTATATAATTTTTCAGTTTTTTTTTGTCACAATTAATTTTATTTCTGTTCATTCCGTTAAACAGTATTTTGATAGTCATCATATCAAAAACTATTATTACCTTAATTGCATTTCTCGGAGGGAAATTTTCATTTCTGCTTAAGATTCGTTCATTTTTTTTAATAATTATGTGCCAATAACCAGATTTTTTCTGCAAAGTCATAAACATAATAAGCTGTTCTCGTTATAGACTGTTCGTTGACTTCAATATTTGAATCAAAATATTCCATTCGACAAATTGGAACAATGTATCTTATTAATTCCATATTATTTAGCACATCAACAAATCTAGTTATGGAACAATAGTTGGAAGAGCTAATATTGGGTTTTTATATTAGAAATTCAAAAAATTTTACGTGGAAAGTAACAGTTTCAAGTTATTTGCAAGACTGTTAATTGGCTTCACAAAAGCCAAAATAACTATATATTTTCTTCTAAACAGCATACAAGCTAATTTTGAATACTTTTTAACCCTTAACACTATTATTACCCTTTTGATAAATTATTCTATTTAATTATTATTAAATTACTTTTACTTATAACATTATTGCAATTATTTTTTTTATCAAAGTTTGGTTTATTATTGTTTTATATATTAGTTTCATATTGCAATTAAATTTATTCAATAATATCATTATTATTCATAATAATATAATTATTCGTAACTTTCAAGTAATGAAAATGGTATAAATTACTGAATATCTATGGGTGTCCCAGACCTTAACGTCAAGCTGAAACAGGATGATAGTATTAATCTCACCTGTCTTGAATAAAATTTAGAAAAAAAAAATAATGAGCTTTCAAGTGCAACCTACAGGTTTGGTGAAATTATAACCAATTTTCGGTTATTGTGGTTAAATAATAGCACATCTGCCGGAAGTTTTCAAGAATTAAAACTTATTATTGAACTGTGAAATAAAAATATTTTAAACCTCGACTTTCAGAGGATCTCTTTAAAAAAAAGTACTTCAGTGAGTTAGCAAGTTTGAATAAAAGTTGGCGCGTTTAATCAAGATTTTAAAATAGTTAAGTACTTGACAAATTTATTATTGAAAAATTTCGAATTAAAAAGTAAAATATGATAACAGTGGATTGAAGTACTAAACGTACATAGTTAATTTATTTTTACTTTATTGTTTGATATTTTGGAGTTTATCCATATGTATTAAATTAATTATTCCATATTTGAAAGATCGTGTTGAAATACTTTTATCATTAGTTTTGTTAAGAATTGGTCTTAAATGCTTTTGAAATTACCAAATTATTTGCTGTAAGAAAGCACCGGTTATTAGTGCATATTGAGGATTTTTTTCACAATAGCCAATGTGAATTTGTATCTTAAAATTCATTTATTATTATAAAAATATCTTTTCAATATGGAAGGATGCTGATTATAGCACATATTTATCTTGGTTATAAAAAGTCAGCCCAATTAGATGAATTCTAATAATAAAATCATCAAATATGGATGGATTAGCGATTGGGTTACCATCTAAAAGTAAGAAGTTTCAGTCTAACAGCTCATACGATTCTGATTGCGGTTAAGATATGAGAATAAAAAAATATATTGGTTATTAATCAATTTATCCTTTCAGAAAAAGAACAAACATTTAAGATAAAACTACATATCGTACGATTTAAGAAAGTATAGAATCAGATTGATTTTATTCTGATGTAATTTATAACTGACCAGCATAAGTCATAACGCAATTTTTGGCGTAACACATACGTCACAAATATTTCAAACTCGGTTTGTCCGGAGATGCAAACTGTTAAATAACATGTTACGATTTGATTCAAAGAAACACAATACAGCATTCGCAAAACCACACACACCTATATAAAAAGACTCATAGTGGGAGAGTCGATAGAAAAAACACTTTTCACATCTTACATACATTTGTGGACCCGTTATAAAAAATATAAGTTGCACTAAATACAAGTTTTGGAAATAAATATCCTCTGGTTGATAGTTATTTCATTGTATGATAGCACAGGTGGTCATTCGTTCACAATAGTTGCTGATTAGTAACTAGTTTAATCTTAATTTTATTCATTTTTATTAGCCCTTATTCATTCCGACTATGACTATAATGAATCTTTGATTAATAAATTATTTATATTATACTTTCTTGAATGAATTTTTATATTAATATGAGCATTAATTTCAAGAATTATTTGTTTATTTATTCCAGTTTAAATATCAATTGAAATTTATAAATATACAATGTTATCTTATGACTGAAATTACACATCATATTGACTCAATTTGTTAGACGATCGTTTGAAAATGGCAAAATAAATATTTAAATTTCTTCTGTGATTCACATAAAAATCTGCTTAAATTTACTCAAAAAAATTATCTAGAGTGTTAATTGCCAATATCTTTTGTAGTGTTTTTTTTAATCTGATGAGATCTGCAAATATAAAAATATTAAAGTTTTATACAACCTTTGATATTATACAATTTTAATTAAGTAACACTGCAATTGCAAAGTAATTTAATATCTCTTGGGGTTGTTTTAGAAATTCAATGGCAAAATGTAGAAAAATATTTATATTTCTCAGATTAATTGTAGTTAGAAAACCCTGAAATTTTGAATCAAATTTTAAAAGCAATTTTCAATATTTAAATAAACCTATAACAATCTGAAATGAGTGAACATTCTGCAATAATCTTTATATATTCTTATTAAAATAGAACTTATGTTAATATATTTTAATAATAATATACCTATATTAAATAGTATTATTAGTATTCTCATTTTAGACCACAGAACGAAATTTTCTGATTTAAAATATTATATTTTACTGAATTTTTATTATTTGCATACAGTTATCGGTACAATATATATATATAATAAAGAAATTAATATTCAACAGTTTTTGAAATAACGGTGAAGTTCATAATTTAGAGAAACTTTGTCTGAAATAAATTTAGTTGAATAGATGAAACAGTACAAATATTGGGAATTAAAGGATAGAAATAAATATAATAGTTTAACATTATTATGTTACATTACAATATAATTAACTGTATATAGCCGATTGATATATAATAAATAAATAAATAAATAAATAGATAAATAAATAAATAAATAATTATTGGATTCATCATAACTTATGACGTTATAGTATATCTGGTACAAGTGTCAGTTAATTTCTATCTATCAATTATGAATATTATACTATAATCAATATCCTGTAATAATAGAAAGTCTAATATCTTCATAAACATCAAAACATTAGCTATGTATTTCCCCATGGATAAAAGATAAAAATAATCATATAGATAAAAAATAGCTATAACAATCAGAAGTAGAAGCCCAACCTTTCAATATGAAACAAACATTCATATTAATCCAATAAAATCAGTCACAAACTAGTTGTGTATGGCATCGTGCCTTAAGGCAAATTGCTGGAATTTCCCGTACCGTAACGAAATGCTCGAGCAATATTAAATGTTTTTATATAGATTATTATAACATTGTCTAATATTTATAACAGATATATAAACTGAATTACAAAATATGAATTATTTTCGGCATTCAAAAAAAAAATTTGAAGAAAAAATGTTGAAATTTTTTTTTCCAAAAGCAATTATTTTGTCAAAACAAGCAGAAAGTTTTGTGAATCATTCAAATCGAATGATTAGTTCTCTCAAAACTACCGTTTTTTGCACATTTAGCTCGGTATCTCTAAAACTGCTGGACCTGCCGTTGCCAAAATCTAATCACCACTTCTCTTAGCTTTTACACTTGCAAATCATGAAACAAAACTGATTGTTTTTAATAAATAAAATTATATCAACTAAAAAAGTCATTTCTTCCATTATCATAGATATCTCTTACAACTTTTACCCCAGCTGTCCGTCTATAACAAAGGACCGTATTGCAAATTCGCGGTCTGCAGGGTACATTCTACGTCTGTCGTAAAGGTAAACGCCATTGGCCCAAACCGAATCGCGTGTTACCGGCTGTCAGTTTGCGAACGGTTTGCAAACTTGCAACACACATAACAATAGTCGTGCAATTTTGTTTAGTTTATTCCCGACAACAATGTGCGTTTGCCGGTCGACGCATTCGGATGAGAGATGATCCACGTTGTCGTTGATCGATTCGGTGATTATTGATTTACGATATTGGTGACATGTGTGAATTAGTTGTTTAATTAGAATTTTAAGAAGATAGGTCCATAGAAGTGAGTATAATAATAATTTATTTATATTTAGTTAGTTGTTTAAGAATCAATGTGTCATGGCAAACACGCCAAGCCAATCTATATACATATACTGATCTACCCCTAGATGCAATTAGAACCCTTTCTATTTCGCTGAATGCTGATATGTGATTTTTTTAAAGATGGTCGAAACTGTTATTTTTTTGTCGCATAAATACAATACCGTGTGTTCTTGTTTTATATTACATATAAATGTACCGATGTCTAATGAAGAAGTAGAACATCCAAGGGTATCAAAACCTATGTACCAATCCATTGGTGAAATGTGTGAATTAGTTGTTCAATCAGAATTTAAAAAAAAATATGTCCAAAGATTTGAGTACAATACTACTTTATTTATATTTAGTTAATTATTTAAGAACCAATGTGTCATGGGAAACTCGCCATGCCAAACTATATATACTGATCCACCCCTAGATGTAATTAGAACCCTTACTATTTTGCTGAATGCTGATATGTGATTTTTTTGTGAAGAATGGTCAAAACTGTTCTTTTCTTTGACGTACAAATTCAATACATTGTTTTCTTCTTTATGTTACATATAAATGTACTGATGTACAATATCTAATGAAGAAGTAGAGCACCCAAGGGTATCAAATTTTATGTACCTACAAATCTATTGGTGAAATGTGTAAATTAATTGTTTAATCAGAATTTCAAAAAAAGGTTTATAGAATTGAGTACAATACTACTTTATTTATGTTTAATTAGTTATTTGAGAACCAATGCGTCATAGAAAACACGCCGTGCCAAACTATATACTGATCCACCCATAGATGTAATTAGAACCCTTACTATTTCGCTAAATAATAATATGCGAATTTTTTCAAGAATGGTCAAAATGTTCTCTTCTTTTGACGTATAAATCCAATACATTGTTTTCTTCTTTATGTTACATATATAAGTATATAAGTGTACTGATATACAATATCTAATGAAGAAGTAGAACACCCAAAGGTATCAAAACTTATGTACCAATCTATTGGTGAAATGTTTGAATTAGTTGTTTAATTAGAAATTAAAAAAATAGGTCCATAGAAGTGAGTACAATAATAATTTATTTATATTTAGTTCGTTATTTAAGAACCGACACTCCATGCCAAACTATATACTGATCCACCCGTAGATGTAATTAGAACCCTTAGTATGTCGCTAAATAATTAAATGCGAATTGTTTAAAAATGATCAAAACTGTTCTTTCTTTTGTCGAATTAATACAATTCACTGTTTTCTTGTTTTATATTACATATAATTTTACTTATTAATTTTACTATTATTATTATTTGCTTTTATTTTATATTAAAACAGCATACTACGGATATCATTTTATTGAAATATGTATTCTTTATTTCGGTGCTCTTTTTATTAAATTTATATAATTGTTCATTACTGTTACTAGATGTTAATTATTTAACAGTAGTAACAAATATAGTAATTAAAAAAAAAACATATAAATGTACTGAGATAAAGTATCTAATAAAGAAGTATACTACCCAAGGGTATACATCTTATGTACCAATCCGTCTTTTCATGTAGTATACATTTTATGGATTGAAATTTTTTTTGAACTGAAAAATAAACTAACGGTCGAAAAAAAATATAAATTTATTTAAATATGTACAGTTTTATAGGAACAAACTAAACAAATAATTGAAAAAAACTCTAATGTTTTAAATGAAAAAATACGATTATAATTTGTTTCATCTCGACGCGTTTACTGTTAATTAATTGAATATGTTTCAACCTCAATATTTATATATATATATATATATATATATATATATATATATATTATATTATATTAGGGTGACCCTTTTACAATTGATATTTTCAAATTTCTCTGCTTCCAGGGGCTCAAATGCTTCCAAATTAATATAAAAAAATTCTCTGAAAGTTTTTAGTCTTTTTTTCAGATAGTGTTATGAATTATGTTGAAATATGTGAAGTGTTTTTCTTAATTTTTTTTTTAAATTATTTTAATTTTGTTTTTATTTTTTTTATCATTTTTATTTTATTTTTTTTTGTCTTAATAATAACTAAGATATTCCGTACTTTAACCAAAGTTTCTTGATTCTTTTTTCTAACACTAAGTAAATACTTATTTTATTAAATATATCAAATTTTTGTTATATTTTTTTTATTTACTTAAAATAAGCAAACACAATATTATTCTCAAAATTTTTATTCACTTTTCGATTTTTACCTATGTTATTTCCATATAAAACTATTTAATTATATCAATATTAAATTTTGGATTATACATACATATATATATATATATATATATATATATATGTATGTATGTATTAAATAATAAATTATTAAGCAAACAATGCTTGGAAATTCATAATAAATGTTTTTAAAATTGTATAATTTTAAGAAGAAAATGTGTCTCATCATTAGGTAACAAAAATGGTAATGAAAATTAATAAGTTGGTATAATGATTATTTTCAAATTGTTTCATATTCACTGATGATGACATGAATTATTTGCCGAAACGTATAAAACAATAATAAATTTTTAAAACGTCTTAACACTTTTTACATTTTATGTATGCGTTCCATGAATTTTAATCACACAAATTTCAACATCAAAATTAACTAGCAAGATACTAAAAAAAATATGTAAAAATATTAACTTCTCGTAGGGTAAGTTATAGTAATCGCAAAAAATCGAAAATGAATCTTTTTATATATCGTTACGTTTCAGAGGTTTCTGAATATTTGGCAAAAAAGTTCAAAATTTCCAAAATATTTTAAAGTATAAAAAAGTTAAAATTTTTCAAAAATTTTAAATACCTCAAAAATCTATTTTTTTCAAAGTTCTAAAAAAATTCTTATCTTTTTTAAAAACTTTGCCCAGCAATTTGCCTTAAGGCACGATGCCATACACCACTAGTTTTTTTTTTTATAAAAGTCTATTGAGGTTTTTTATATAAGTTTGCTTTTCAAAATTACTAAATTATATTTGCTATTACTATTATGCTTGATTGATTGAGGAGTCTTAAATATATTGAGTATGTATGCGTATGTGCATCCCTTATATGCACATAGAGTGCATCCCTATGCACTAAAAACCCAAAAGATTTTTCCACACTAGTTAAATAAAGATTTTTATGTATGAAATGTGTAAATTATATTAATTAATGTGTAAATTATATTAATTTATTTAATTAATTATTTAATTATATTTAATGTGTAAATTATATTAATTATATTAATATAATTACTTAGAGATGTGAATAATAATTATTGAATTAAACTAAAAATCAATACGCAATTTTTGGTTTTATAATGAATCACACACTTCTATGGTAGAAGATATCTACCATCTGGTAGCAACAATTTAGCTTAAGAGGCTACGTGAGGTTATAAAAAATGTTTTAAGAATTTTCTGTCTTCATTACCTCGATAGTAAAAAATAGAAAATAATGTTATAGTTATACATTTATTCATGATTATACCTTTGATTTCTCAAGAGCATTTAGCCACTAACATTATTTTTATTTTGTATCCTGTTATATTTCGTTCGCTACATTTTTACATGTTTGAAAAACAATTGTATGTGTAAATCATCTTTGATGACAGAAAATTGTCTTACAAGTTTTAATTATAAGATTTTTTTTAAATTTCATATACATATAGATAGATATAAAAGTTTAGTTTTCAATCATTTTTCACCTGGATGAATTTCATTAACAACTAAATTTAATCTATGTTACATTTAGCAAATGATTATTTTCTGAGGCCATTTATTCGTTATGTAATTGAAATTGGATCATCCCACGTCCATACTTAAAACCAATTAGTTTAATTGTTTTCAATAACTTTTTGCATCGAGGTTAATGACGAACTGTGCGTAATTATCAATATTCGCTGCATTTAAGTTCGCATAAATTTATTGTTATTCAACGTTAAAAATGAAAAATAAAATAGTATCTATGTGTACTATACATATTTCAGTGAGATATCAGCAATAGTTTATGATTTTATTGACGTAGTGAACGGACATGTGTTCTGATAGTTTATAAATTTGCGTATAGAAACAATAATAAATTACAGTACATAATACTGATTTGATTTTACTACCGTAACGATTTGCTTCAGATATTTCCAGAAAAATGCTAGTTTTCATGCATTTTATTTAATTTAATATCTCCGACTTGTTATTACTAAGCGAAATTTTCTCTCTTTTAAATATAGAATTCTTTATAGTATTCATAATAGTGAAGCTTTAAAGTATTTCTCTCACTATCACCCTTTTTTATACAAACGCATTTTGAGAAGTAACGTGAAAGCTTACTTTCGAATTGGTGATGTTTCAATGAATACTTATATGTATTATAATATGTATTAAATTGAACTTTTGCGTTTCAATAGAGCTTCAATCATAAATTTGAATTGTGTTTAATATTGTTGTGGTTTGTATTATTAAAACACTTTAAGGTGCAAAAATTTCAAGGGGTCATCAAATAGCAAGTTGTATATTTATGGTATTTTAACCAGAATATTTTCTAGGACCTAGAACTTTCTAGTCAATTCAGAGTGATGATAGTGTATTTAATAATTGTTATATTTTGATATATAATATGAATTTTTAATATTTTTTGGTTTTTATTATTTAATTAACAAGTCATGATAAACGAAAGATTTTTCAACAACAAAATCATTTGAAATCATTGAAATTGCCATTAAGTGATACAGCCCTTGAGTAATAAAAAAAAATTATTAACAAGAATGTATTTTGAAACCTATTTTCTAACGATCTTCTTCTCGAAATTTCAGGTACTAATACTATAATTAAAATATTAAATGTTGTTCCTATTAACTTATTACAAGAAACTCGAAAACTAAATGCTTAGTTTAGCTAACAAAATTGGTAAAATAAAAACAATATTTTGTTTTATGTGTTCACTATAAATGGTAATTATAATTTGGTTCATTCATATTAAAAATGATAAACGTAAAAAGAAACTAGTGGGGTGGGTGGCATCGTGCCTTAAGGCAAATTGCTGGAACTTCCCGTACCGTAACGAAATGATCGAGGAATATTAAATGTTTTAAAATAGATTATTATAAATATTGTAACATTGTCGAATATTATAAGAATTATATAAATTAAATTGGAAAGTTGGAATTATTTGTTTAACGTATATTAGAACTATAGTCAGAATTAAAAATACAATCTGAATTATTTTCGATATACGAAAAACTAAAAAAAAAAAAAAAAAAAAATGTACAACATTTTTTTTTTCCAAAATCAATTATTTTGTTAAGACAAGCAGTAAGTTCTTTGAATCAAT
>NW_020536999.1:49348082-49372145 GCF_003426905.1 Ctenocephalides felis | reverse complement strand
TCGATTATCCGGACATTCGATTATACGGACATTCGATTATCCGGACATTCGATTATCCGCGACATTCGATTATCCGGACATTCGATTATCCGGACATTCGATTATTCGGACATTCGATTATCCGGACATTCGATTATCCGGACATTCGATTATCCCGGACATGCGATTATCCGGACATTCGATTATCCGGACATTCGATTATCAGGACATTCGATTATCCGGACATTCGATTATCCGGACGTTCGTTATCCGGACATTCGATTATCCGGACATTCGATTATCCGGACATTCGATTATCCGAACATTCGATTATCCGGACATTCGATATCCGGACATTCGATTATCCGGACATTCGATTATCCGGACATTCGATTATCCGGACATTCGATTATCCGGACGTTCGATTATCCGGGACATTCGATTATCCGGACATTCGATTATCCGGACATTCGATTATCCGGACATTCGATTATCGGACATTCGATTATTCCGGACGTTCGATATCCGGACATTCGATTATCCGACATTCGATTATCCGGACATTCGATTATCCGGACATTCGATTATCCGGACATTCGATTATCCGGACATTCGATTATCCGGACATTCGATTATCCGGAATTCGATTATCCGGACATTCGATTATCCGGACATTCGATTATCCGGACA
Source organism: Ctenocephalides felis (assembly GCF_003426905.1). NCBI lineage: Eukaryota > Metazoa > Arthropoda > Insecta > Siphonaptera > Pulicidae > Ctenocephalides > Ctenocephalides felis. Next base: position 49,371,476 of record NW_020536999.1, on the reverse strand, counting down.
TTCGATTATCCGGACATTCGATTATCCGAACATTCGATTATCCGGACATTCGATTATCCGGACATTCGATTATCCGACATTCGATTATCCGGACATTCGATTATCCGGACCATCGATTATCCGGACATTCGATTATCCGGACATTCGATTATCCGGACATTCGATTATCCGGACATTCGATTATCCGGACATTCGATTATCGGACATTCGATTATCCGGACATTCGGTTATCCGGACTTTCGGTTATCGGACTTCGATTATCCGGACGTTCGATTATCCGGACTTTCGGTTATCCGGACTTTCGGTTATCCGGACTTCGGTTATCCGGACTTTGGTTATCGGACATTCGATTATCCGACTTTCGAATCCGCCGACATTCGATTATCCGGACATTCGATTCATCCGGACTTTCGATTATCCGGACATTCGATTATCCGGACATTCGATTATCCGGACATTCGATTATCCGGACATTCGATTATCCGGACATTCGATTATCCGGACATTCGATTATCCGGACATTCGATTATCCGGACATTCGATTATCCGGACGTTCGATTATCCGGACGTTCGATTATCCGGACATTCGATTATCCGGACATTCGATTATCCGGACATTCGATTATCCGGACATTCGATTATCCGGACATTCGATTATCCGGACATTCGATTATCCGGACATTCGATTATCCGGACATTCGATTATCCGGACATTCGATTATCCGGACTTTCGGTATCCGGACATTCGATTATCCGGACATTCGATTATCCGGACATTCGATTATCCGGACATTCGATTATCCGGACATTCGATTATCCGGACATTCAATATCCGGACATTCGATTATCCGGACATTCGATTATCCGGACATTCGATTATCCGGACATTCGATTATCCGGACATTCGATTATCCGGACATTCGATTATCCGGACATTCGATTATCCGGACATTCGATTATCCGGACATTCGATTATCCGGACATTCGATTATCCGGACATTCGATTATCCGGACATTCGATTATCGGACATTCGATTATCCGGACATTCGATTATCCGGACGTTCGATTATCCGGACATTCGATTATCCGGAATTCGATTATCCGGACATTCGATTATCCGGACATTCGATTATCCGGAAATTCGATTATCCGGACATTCGATTATCCGGACATTCGATTATCCGGACATTCGATTATCCGGACATTCGATTATCCGGACGTTCGATTATCCGGACGTTCGATTATCCGGACATTCGATTATCCGGACATTCGATTATCCGGACATTCGATTATCCGGATATTCGATTATCCGGACGTTTGATTATCCGGACATTCGATTATCCGGACATTCGATTATCCGGATATTCGATTATCCGACATTCGATTATCCGGACGTTCGATTATCCGGACGTTCGATTATCCGGACGTTCGATTATCCGGACGTTCGATTATCCGGACGTTCGATTATCCGGACATTCGATTATCCGGACATTCGATTATCCGGACATTCGATTATCCGGGGATTCGATTATCCGGACATTCGATTATCCGGACATTCGATTATCCGGACATTCGATTATCCGGACGTTCGATTATCCGGACGTTCGATTATCCGGACGTTCGATTATCCGGACATTCGATTATCCGGACATTTGATTATCCGGAAATTCGATTATCCGGACATTCGATTATCCGAAAATTCGATTATCCGGACATTCGATTATCGGACATCGATTATCCGGACATTCGATTATCCGGACATTCGATTATCCGGATATTCGATTATCCGGACATTCGATTATCCGGACATTCGATTATCCGGACATTTGATTATCCGGACATTCGGTTATCCGGACTTTCGGTTATCCGGACTTTCGATTATCCGGACATTCGATTATCCGGACATTTGATTATCCGGACATTCGATTATCCGGACATTCGTTTATCCGGACATTCGATTATCCGGACATTCAATTATCCGGACATCCGATTATCCGGACATTCGATTATCCGGACTTTCGATTATCCGGACTTTCCGGACCCCGGAAAACTTCTAAAAGTTGGAAATGTGTTGGTGAATCATCTTTTTGGATTTAATTTACATTTATGATATATAATATAATTCCGGATAATCCGAATTCCGGATAATCAAGAGTCCGGATAATCGAAAGTCCGGATAATCGAAAGTCCGGATAATCGAAAGTCCGGATAATCGAAAGCCCGGATAATCGAAAGCCCGGATAATCCAAAGTCCGGATAACCGAAAGTCCGGATAATCGAAAGTCCGGATAACCGAAAGTCCGGATAATCGAAAGTCCGGATAACCGAAAGTCCGGATACCGAAAGTCTGGGTAACCGAAAGTCCGGATAACCGAAAGTCCGGATAATCGAAAGTCCGGATTACCGAAAGTCCGGATAACCGAAAGTCCGGATAACCGAAAGTCCGGATGACGAAAAGTCCGGATGACCGAAAGTCCGGATAATCGAATGTCCGGATAATCGAATGTCCGGATAATCGAACGTCCGGATTATCGAATGTCCGGATAATCGAATGTCCGGATAATCGAATGTCCGGATATTCGGATATTCGGATATTCAGATATTTCGACATTCCGATACTCCGATACTCCGATATTCCGATACTCCGATATTCCGATAGAGCTAAATGTACAAAAAATGGCAGTTCTTGAGAGAACTAAGTGCCCGATTTGAATGATTCAAAGAACTTTCTGCTATTCATTCGGATTCGGGTATTCGGATATTCGGGTATTCGGATATTCGGATATTCAGATATTCGGATATTCAGATATTCGGATATTCCGAGATTCGGATATTTCGAGATTCGGATATTCCGAGATTCGGATATTCCGAGATTCGGATATTCCGAGATTCGGATATTCCGAGATTCGGATATTCCGAGATTCGGATATTCCGAGATTCGGATATTCCGAGGTTCGGATATTCCGATATTCGGATATTCCGATATTCGGATATTCCGAGATTCGGATATTCCGAGATTCGGATATTCAGATATTCAGATATTCCGAGATTCGGATATTCCGAGATTCGGATATTCCGAGATTCGGATATTCCGAGATTCGGATATTCCGAGATTCGGATATTCCGAGATTCGGATATTCCGAGATTCGGATATTCCGAGATTTGGATATTCCGAGATTCGGATATTCCGAGATTCGGATATTCCGAGATTCGGATATTCCGAGATTCGGATATTCGGATATTCGGATATTCGGATATTCAGATATTCGGATATTCAGATATTCGGATATTCGGATATTCGGATATTCGGATATTCGTATATTCGGATATTTGGATATTCAGATATTCAGATATTCAGATATTCAGATATTTCGACATTCCTATACTCCGATACTCCGATATTCCGATAGAGCTAAATGTACAAAAAATGGCAGTTTTTGAGAGAACTAAGTGTCCGATTTGAATGATTCAAAGAACTTTCTGCTTGTTTTAACAAAATAATTGCTTTTGGGAAAAAAGTGTTTTAATTTTTTTTTCAATTTTTTTTTTGAAATTTTTAAGTTACGAAGTTTCAAGTAACATTCGATGAATTAACAAACAATTATCTGACTACGTTCAGTAAAATTGCCATCTACTTCATCATTGTAGAAATGTATTTTTTTGATGTCTTTCAAAAATTCGTTATCGGCACCTTTTTACCCTATAGGCGGGGTAACTTGGAACGGTCAGGTGGCAAATACGTTTAAAACCTTATTTTAATTCAAAGGTATTTTACAAAATAATTACATTTTTAACTAATACTAAAAAACTACTAACAGGAGAAAATGCTTTTATTATGGATTTTCAAAGATTACCGATATTTTGTCAATACAATCAAACTGGAAGTTTTATATACTTTCTATAGAAAACATGGTAAAATCCAATCCAAGTTTTTTTTTTGTCTTTCGACTTATATTGTCGTAAATATTCACGTAAAACATCCTATTAAATGTAATTGAATATCATCTTTCAAAAACGTTTGGCATTTGACGTATTAGCCACCGTCCATTGTTTTCTAGGAACGCTTCTACAAAAATTTTCAAATTAAAAATGTAAAGTTTTTACGCGGATTTGAAATATTATCTCACCTTTTGGACAATCTCTGGATTGGCACGAATTTTTCAAGACTAAGACTGGTCAAATCGATTCAGCCGTTTTCGAGTTTTATTCGGACATTTGAAAGACAGCTCCATTTTTATATATAAGATTATTTATTTTCATTTTGGTTATAAAAAATATTTATTTGATTATTAGAAATTATAGTTTCTAGTTGATTATAAGGAAATATGTTAAAGATATTTTTTTAAATGTATCGCATACATGACCAAAATTGGTCTTGAGCGCAAAATCAAGTACCCTTTCCTGTAATTTAATATAACGTTTAAATATCTTATTCAAGGAGAAGATTATATAATAGAAGAAATATAGAGCTAAATAATTAGCTCTATTAATATTAATATTGCATTGTATCTGCGATGTCCATTGTCATCTTATTTCTTTAATTTCTTCATTGAAATGTGATTCACAATTTGCTCTAAGATTTGCATACCTTTTAATCCTTGATTGGACCGTTTATCAGATACAGTTTCATCAATTTTTAAAAATATTGGCATATAAATCTCAAATGTACTAGTTAGTTCTTTAGTTTCTTGTGTATTTCTGCAATACATTCAGTTTTTACGATGAGGTAACCGATATTGCATTCGAATACATAACAGTACTGGCTATTATGGTTATTATACAATATACGTTCCGAGTATTATCATTACTGTGTCAGCGTGTTACACTTATATGCGGAATAAACAAAACTTTGCAAGACGAGATAACTTATAATTTTCTGCTTACAATTAGATAAAAATAATAGAGCAGCTGGTCACACACAGCCAGATAAAAAAAAGTTGTTCTAAAAGTGATTATATACCTTTAACTTGCATAAGCTACGGAAGGGCTATTTTCATAAGGGAAACATGTGCTCATCAATATTTTTATGTGAAAAGGAACCGCTGCTTGATACCAGGTTGGCCGATATGCGGGTTTTAGATTATGTGATCAAAATCCAAGCGCCTGCCACAGCTACGATTTTTTCTTTTATTATTTAAGGGGTAACATTATGTAAAAGAAGAAAAAAACTTTTTTGAGCATTATACGCTAGATTTTTTTTAGTTTTCTCGCTTCTTTTCTTTTTCTATAAACAATTGACGCCTCGCTTTTTTTATTTGTTTTCTTCATTGTCTATATACATAAAAAATAAAATCAATTGAGCTTCTGAGCTTTTCTTACGAAGTCCATTCGAATATGTTGTAATTGCGTTCTTAATTTTTCGTACATTTCCTATTGACAAAAATAAATGCACAACATTTTAAGGTTTGAAGACTATCAACCTCTTAAATAGTTGCATCTTTTACTAAATCATTTCTATAACCTTTTTTTAATATAGAAATCAGAATTATTGGTATTCTTTAAATTGTTAATGATACTATTATTTTACTAATGATCTAACGTTACCTTTCTAGTTCCACCTAGCTTTAAATCTATATATTTGTAATATTTCTGTTTTCATTAGATTTTTTTCTAATATATATAATCAATTGAACTTTTAACCATTTTTTATAAAATTGAGAGTATGCCTATTCGAAAATGTTGTCCAGTAACTGTTTTTGTCTCAGTTGCAGCCTTTAGTTTTTTCTGTTTGAAATAAATAATTTCGAATTTACACGATCCAGAAAATAGATGACGTAAATCGATTAAAAATAATTGGAATATATTCCTCATAATATATTTGAAATATGTTTTTTGTCTATATCCTTACAAAGTGTTTTGAAATCCCTGACTAGCAAAATTTTCTAGTCAGACAAGACTATTTTACATATTGTTATATTTATTATAACATGAATATAATAAAATTTTTAAGAATTTTGAGTTTAAGCAAAATTACGTCTTAGCAATAGTATTTGTTATTAGTGGCTTCAAATAAATAAATACTATTTCATTTATTTGACATTTAATCCATAAGTTTGCTAGTAGCTCAAATAATATAAATTCATCAAGTATTTTAGTTTCTAACATTAAATGCCCAAAATGTTGTTCTGTAAAAACTCTATATATCTATCAGATGAGTATACAACTTTATATTTTTTTTTAATTATATTTCATTTTTATATTGTATGTATTATTATCTATTAATTTAAGTTATGTACCATATAATATCTATAATTGTACAATTGTGTTGTTTAAATATAAATATAAATATAAATATATAAAAAGCATCGTACTTCTTGTTTTGTATACAAAAGAGATAAAAAAGTTGTCAATGAAATGAGTAGAGATAAACACATGTTATTTTTAATAAATATATTCTATGCACTATTAATAGGTTTTGTTCAGACATTGTTGTCAGACATCTTCAAAAAAATTGTATCTGCTGCCAAACAATATGCCTATTATTTTTTTAAGTTTTTTGTTTTAATTGTAGAAATCTGAATTTTTGGCATTCTATAACCTGTTGCATTGATACTATTATTTTACTGATGACCTGTTAGATGGATACCATATAGTTCCAATTGGAAAGCCTTCTAGTTCCTATCGAGCAAAATGGTTTTTTATTAGAATCCTTTTCTAAACTTATATAACTTATATTAAAGTTATGCTTGAAAAAAATATTTTCACTTAAAAATATATTTTCATCTAAAATTACAACAATTTTGGAAAAAAATATTACATCAAGCCTCTTACTAAAATGCACATGTGTGGATTAACACTACTCCACGAATATTTGTACGCGTTAAAGTGAAAGTCATGCGTTCGGATTTGTTAAATAATTTTGCCGGTTTTGGATTGACATTGATTATAAATGTATTTGTGTTAATTTTTATGGTTTATTATTTTTTATTATGAAATTACTTTGTAAACAAACCATGCTTGTAAGAAGAAATGCAGCCGGTTTTGTATAATAATAATAATTATTTACTGAAAACAAAGGAAACGAATGACTGTTAATGGCCAAAGAAATATTATATTTAGAACTTTTTAACTAAACTCTAAATCCAGCTTGTAACCTTCTTTTATTCTGCATTAAGATTCGGTTAATCGTTAACCTTCATAGTTATTAACAATAGAAACTTTTATTCGATATATTGATTGTTAAACAATTTTAAACAAATAATATTTACATATTTTCTAAATGATAAACGTTGATATATTGATATGTGCTATACATTTAAACACTTTGATATACTTTAATGTCGATTGTACATTTCTTTGCAAAAAAGATCTGATTTTTTTTATTATTGACTTTTTTCATTTTAAAATAATGATACTATGAGCATATAGTGAAGTAAGTCTCAAAAAAATCCTATGGTAGATCTATTACTGACCTATCATCCTATGGCAGATCTGACCAGAAAAACCAGATAAATGACAAGTTTTTATATTTGTATTTTCATATACGTATTTATGTTAAACTATTTTAAATTATGGGGCAATAAGTACTAAAAATGGTAACGGAGCGTCCAATTTCAATAATTCAAAAAATGTTTTACTTGTGTTGCAATTTAAAAAAAAATGATTTTTTTTTTTTTAAATATTTTTGGTACGGAAAGTTTCAGCAATTTGTCTTCAGACATGATGCCATGCACCACCCGTTCCTATTTAAACTGACAAATAGGAACAAACATACATTAATTTTTAGTGTTAGTGTTATTGTGTACTATTATCATTACCATTAATTGATTATTAACATACTAAAGTACATTCCACTGAAGATGCCAATAGATAATACGTCTAACATATATTATGTAATATGCTTGAAAATAATAAAGTTTTTATCCACTTCTACAATTTTTCTTTGATGTATTGCCCTGAAGATTTTAACTTACAATTAATATAATTTAATGTTTACTGGCTTGATTAATGTATGTTTGTTCCTCTCATTAAAGACTTTAATGGTATTATTGTATTCATAGCCATTAATACAATAACTTATTACGTACATGCCATAATAAAAAATATAAATTCAGTATTTTTATTCATATACATAAAATCTATCATGAGCTAATTAAAATAATATAATTCGAACGCCAGAATATTTTAATAATATAATCAAACTATGATTAATATTAGCTAACAACTAATTTTCAATATATGTTTGTTATTTTTATGTCTGTATTGTTTATTATTAATTATATAACATTACTTAAATTAAGTTGTGACTAACCTGCGATACCACGAATTCTTCAGGGGCATCATGCTCGAATTTAAAATTGTTTACTTGAAATTCTTGCTTAAACCAGTTACCCATAGTGAAAATATACTAAGTCTGAAAAAAAAACAATTTATATATTTATAGCTATTTTAATGATTTCTGGAATTAATATACATTAAAGTGCGTACAATTTTCTTGTTTTTTCTTCAATTATTGTGAAAATTGTACGACTATTAATGAATTTATTCGAATAATGCTAAGTTAATTCGAACATTTGAAAATAGTATTCTAATCAGTTATTTCACTATAAAATATTGCCAGAGATTTTGTTAGCAGTTTAAAATTCTCTAATAAATTGTATTTGTTAAATATTAGCTTCTTTAACTTGCCTGCATTTTAGTAATAGGCATCTGAATGGAACTCTGAAGTGTTGAACTTGATTATAATTTTTGTGCTTTCTCTTACATGTTGCAATTTTTCAATTTAAAAAAATAACAAAGTTATAATTATACGTAATGAAATATATTAAAAACTATTGGAGTAAAATAACTTCTTTGGGTTATAATTGAGACAAATTAAATGAATGGCAATGAAGAAAACTGCGTTTGAAAATGAATTAAACAATAATTTTATAAATCACCGCTTAAAAATTGGCAACATTTTATATCAAGTGCTTGTAATACATAATATAAATTACTAATTGAAATGATACAATAATATATTAACAGCATGTATGATTACATGTAAATAAATTAAGTATCATCAATGGAATTTATTCCAAAGATGTTTATAGATAATAATTAATATTACACATAATGGCCAGATAATTATTATTAGAACAAAATATGTTGAGTTTTTTAAATATGTTTATACATACGGATAAATAGATATTTGGCTAAATGATATTTTCAATTTAAAATATATAAAAAGCTATCATATTATCGAAAAAAATATTAATAAATAAAATGATAAAATTTTCTATTTATATTTTTTAAAATAATCATGGTAGTCCACAAGTCCAGCTAATTTTCTAAGCTCTTAAAAATTTCTATATATTATATGCTTACAATATATATTTTTAAATATTAAAATATGTTTATTTTAATCAAGAGTCAAGTAGTCAATTGCACTTAACGTTTCAAAATATTGACAAATATTTCAAATAAACACACCTATAGAACTTAATACAAAAAAACTTTTTGCATAATAGATTATAAATATAATGTCGAAATACATACTCATTATGATCATTGTTCGTCTAAAAAGTATGTCATAAATGATGAAAAAGAAATGTTATATAATAAAAGAATTATATGCAAATTGAGCGTGGTATTGAGATATGAGAAAGATTTACTCTTGCGAATATAAGAGCTCAATTACCTTGTTGGAAATGATGATGTGCAACATAAAAACTATTACAGAAATATGCAGATTATACACGCAATCGGTTTTGTATGAGAATTAGTTTTTTGGATGCTGATTTTTAAAGGAAATACTTGAAGAGTATACAGTATTTATTTCTTTTTACTTTTTCATGCGTCTTTTTATTATTTTTTTCTTTTCATGAATAATTAACTAATTTATATACCAATATATTATATTGGTGTGATCTCTATATTCAACTATTCTAAATCCAACTAATTCTTTCATTTTTTTTACATTCTTCTAATATGCAACTATTCTGAAAATAGATAAAAAATAAAAAAGAGTATAAAATCTATTGCATACATAGCATTTTTTTTTGACTTTTCTAGGATTTCTTTTTGAAAAATAGCCCATTTTGCGCACTGCGGTGTGAAATGGCAATGGGAAATCACACACACTATTCTTCCATGAGTTGAGTTGGAGTTCACGTATCTGCCCTGTGCAGTACTATTTATTTTATAATAAATTTCTTTCCGAAGGAGAAGTTTGTTTTAGCGAGAAAATTCCGATTTTATATTTTTCAAGTCGTTTTGAATCGAATTAAACCAAACTTGGAAAATGCTTGCGTATAATGTGTTTTCTCAAAAACGGCTGAATTGATTTCAAAAATTTTAAAGCAATTAGATTTAACTAATAAAGACTAGCAATGATTAATTAAGTTATAGTAATCAGCAAAAAGGTGTAAAAATTTTTGCCAACGTTTCATCCTACAATCCTGAATCAACTTTGTAAACTAAAAAACCATTCGAGAGATATTAATTGATAATGATAATCATGCTGATTTGTTTTTGGTACAAGCAATTTTCCTTGTAATAAAATGTTGAAAATGTTTTTTTCGATAATTTTTATTAAACTTTTTTTGACGATGGATATCATGGTCTTATAGAACATACTAAATTATATTACGGCCCTACGACAAGTCGTTTAATTTTTAAAATTTGTAAAGGTTTCAAAAAATGTGCAGTGTTTTTTGACGTCAGTCAAAAATCGCTTAACAAATTTCAAAATTTAAAAGCCATTAGATAAAACTAGAGCACTCGCGTTGGTTAGTTTTTTATACGATCGGCAGAGCTGTTTCTTTAGAATAAGTAGAACCGATTTTGAAAGTTCAAAAACTGTTCGAAAGATATAATTTGTAAATCGTGCTGATTAGTTTTTGACAAAGAGCGTCCAGGTCGTTTCTTTATAATTGATTGTTAAAAAAAATGTTTCGACGATTGTAATGAAACTTTGTATGGCGGTAGAGTTCCTGGTCTTAATGAAAATACTAAAATATTATAGTCTTAGTCCGAAAAGTGGTTTAATTGTAATTGTCATAAAAAATTGTACAACATTAAATTACCTCTAAATCACCTCTAAATTAATATATTGATTTCTTATTGATTAAGCAGAATAAAATAATATTCAAATATATTAAATCAATTTAACCATTCGGATTTCTAGTCATTAGTAAAAATAATCGTCACAAACAATAATTAATACAGCAGCTGTTAAAGAATACCAAAAATTATGATCGCTGTTCAAAGTATATTATTTTAATAATAATTATAATAGTATTGTTTATAGTAAAAATAGTAGATCTCACTTAATAAGATAAATGCAAAGTTCACAAGAATTTCAGAGTGCATTACACTTTTATGCTTATAAGAACATGGCTTAAAAAGAGGTCTATATTTACTGTTTTCTTTAGAATGGATCAAATTATAGGAAACTGTTAATCAGAATTAATTTCTTGAAATTGTATTTGATACTCATTGTCGGTAAGATGAAGTAGCTGCTGCTGATATCGATACTTGAGAATTGCGATAATATTTTGTTCTTAAATAATTAAAAGGATCTTTTAGAATATTGCTTTTAATTGGGATTATTTAGTGTATCAATTAATAAATCTTTTTTGTCTTTTGGCAACATAGTGTGGAAACATTTATGGATAAAAAATCAAATGCATTTGTGTTTGGACATTTAATTAACTTTGAAATTGAAAATGTTTGCATATATTTGCAAATATTTAGACTTTTTGGCACACATTAGAAAAAATTGAATAATGTATATATATATATATATATATATATATATATACAATTTTTTGTCCACGCTTTCAAGAGCATGAATCAATCAATGAGTATGATTCAAAAAACATTCGATTCGTATTGATGTGAAGACGTTTTGATTCGTGTTTTTGCTAGCCGTTACGGAGATACGAAGCAAAATTGCAAAAAATAGTATTTATTGAGCGAATGGATCATCTGATCAGAATAATTCATTGAAAAAGCGTTTTGTTTATGTTGACAGGGTGAAGAAATAATTAGTTTTTGGGAAAGGTAAAAAAACTTTATACACAAGAAAATCAATTTTATTTTAAATATTGAGTCTGATTATGATTTCCTATTCTAATTCTAACTAACGTTACAAATCTTGCTTATATAATTGAAATAAATAATTTTAGCTTTGCAATTCAGTTTATATAATTCTTAGAAATATGATATATGGTTCTTTATTTCCAACTCCGCTTGATTAACTTTTGTTTATTTACTTTTCATCTAAACTTATATAAACGTCGTCGTCCAATATATTATTTATAATATTTTGTCTATAAGATACGAATGATGAATGTTTTTTAAAGCAGTATTTATAATAATTTATTTGAAAACATTTAAAATTCCTCGTATATTTCTTTACGGTAAGGGAAGTACCAGCAATTTTCTTTAAAGCACGATGCCATACACCACTAGTTTGAATTTGAATTTTAATATCATACATAGACCAATGTATCAGTCAAATTTATAACATTCATTAAGTAACATTAACAATCATTTTGAAGTCTTTAGATAAACTATTTTATCTCTCGAAAATATTTAGCATGTAACAACTTAATTAAGAAATTCTCTATTTTAATAAATTAATTAAATAAACAACAATTTAATTAATATAAGTACTTTATAATTTCAAAACACCTGTATCATGTAATAAGATTGATAATAAGATTTTTCCAATCTATACAATGTTAAAATAATTTATTATAAATCTCAAGTGCGAACATACTTGTATATTCGTCTACTGAGTTTCTTGATAAGAATTTCATATTTGATTCAGGAATTCTAAACTATTTTTATGAATAAATAATAACAAAGTGAATAATGTAATTTAATTATAGAGAACTGGGATTAATTAATTTACTATTATATTATTTGTAAATATTTTTAAGATTATAAAAATATTATATTTTTGGAAATGTATATCGATAAATCTAAAGAAACCAATATAATTGAACATGTTCATTGCTGGTTTTGAATGCCTGATTTTTTGAAACAATATAATAATAATTTTTATCATTTTAGATTCACTATTTTTAGTATTTTATTTTATTACTTTATATATTTAAACTTTATGCATTTAAATACAAACTTATTATAATTTCCTCACTTTTATAAGATCACTTTGAAAGAATAGTTACCAGTTTTAATATTTATTTCTTATCATGCAAAATATTTTATTTTTTATATAAATTAAGAAATATTTTTATTTTTATTCTGTTATGAAATTGTATGAAATTGACTCTTTTTCTAAAAAATATATAAATTCTGTTAGTAACTTTTAAGTCGCTTTAAACTTTTAACTTTTTCATTTTCAATTTGGTAAATTTGCAATATTTGGTATTTCGAACAAATTTGATGCAAATTGGCAAAATATTTCTGTTATTATTACTGTTTACAAGTAATTAAAATTTTATTATTGAATTTCATTAATGAAATTACCAAAAATTATGTACGAAAAAATATTATAAAATATACTAAATTTGACTTAATTGCTAAATTTTATGGCATTTTTTCTAACATACTTTTAATAATGTTATACTTGAGTCATTATTCATTTCTATTAATTTTTTATTTATAAAATTGTAGTTTTTAATATTTTAAATTAATCCAGATTTTGCAAAATATTTTGACGTAGAGTTTTTTTATTTTTAGGTATTATAAATGATTAGGATTTTATTATTTTAATACGACAAATTATGCACAGAATGACATTATATATGACATGTAACTTAATTGTATATATATATATATATATATATATATATATATATATATATAATATAGACAAACTTGTATCTATAATATTCAAACTAAAAAATCTTTATTTTATTATTAATATTCTATGTAAGTCATTAATTATTTTTTAGTAAATTTTTAGTTTTTAATATTTCGTAATGATTTGATCCATATTTTTCAAAATATTTTGAAGTAGAGTTTTTTATCCATTAACTCTATATTTAACTTTTAGTAATAATATTGATCTTTACCTTAATCTAATATTGAAAATAGAAAATAGCAAATCTGTATCCAAATTTCTATTTAAAATAGTAGCTTTTCCATATTTTTATAAATAAACTTTATAGTTTTTAGTATGTGTTAGGGACTGATTAATACAGATTTTGCAAAATGTAGAGATTTTGCGAATGATAATGATTATTGATATATCAATACTACAAATTATCTACAAAATTATAGCATGATCTTGCAAATATTAATCAAAATACTTTTGCTATGATGTGATTGCTTGTTTATGCTAAGTGTTATTAATCAACATAAAATAATAGAAAGAATAATAATCACTGTCGAATTGTTGAAATCTTATGAGAAATTCTTTTTATATAAAACAATAGCATTTACTGGTTTATTGGTGTTTTCTCAATTTTCACAAGAATTCCTTACAAAGCACTATTAGTTAGCATGATATAATAATAAAAATAATAATCAATATACTATTTGCTTAATACTTATCACAAACTATGTCATATCTACTTAATAGAATTCGTTTCCAAATATTTATTGCAGGTTCTAGCACAAGAATTAATTGCAAAGCAAGCTCTTATAATTGAAATATTAAAAACAAACTTTAAAATGATTTTATCGCCTTTATTTATCAATTATTATTGTTCGATCGCGTTATAACAATTCTAAATAATCATTAAGGCATCTTTTAATGCTCATATATTTTTCATTATAGATTAGCATAGTTTTTTATACCGATAACGACAGATTTGCACTCGAGATAATAAATATTTTTTATTGAACAATTCGATTGAGTTTTATTATATGTAGGCTATATTATCGTATACAAATATTTGCTTATTAGATATACGGACAGGTTCGGTAAACTTTTCGCAAAATGGTAAATGTTTAGATTTTAATATTTAGCAAGTATCAAATTGAGTTTGTTTTCACCAGAAAATCGTATTTAATAATTTTATGTTTCTTCAACAAAAGTCATTCTGAATCCTTCGAGAACAACATTGGAAAAAGTATGTGGGTGTGTATATGAGCCATAATTTTATCTTACACATTTTTCCAAAAATTGCTGCCCTGATATTAAAAATTTAAGATCTATTTAATGAAACTCGTTAAAGACTCACATTTTTTGCAATGATATTAATATTTTTCTTAATTACAATATTTGTTACAATTGCTAAATAATAGTTGCTAATAACATCTAGTAACATAAGTGAATAATAACATAAATATAAATAAAATTGAGTACAAAATAAAGGATAGCATTTTCATTAAAGTGATATCCATATTATGATGATTTAATATAAAATAAAAGCAAATAATGATAATAATAAAATTAATAAATGAAATTTGTGAATAATAAAAATGATACTTGAAAAATAACAATAATAATGACTTATTTTTTACGATTTTTTTATTTTTTGAGTTGACATACGATTGTTCAAAGAAAATTAATTTGAACTATTTAAATTTTAGCTCCATGTATTTTCTAGTCAATTGATTTTTTTCATAGTTTTTTTTTATAAACTTTTTTAATGAGCTTTTATACAAATGTTAAGATATATTTTCATCAATAATATTACCAATTTTATATTTGCTAAAACGTGAGTTTAAAATACATTATTTATATTGATAGCGCTTAAACAAAAAAATGATAAATTTAAGATAAAAAATAAATTAATGAATTTTAGGTTAGGAAGTGGATTACAAAATTACATTTGTCCTACATTGCCATGCTGTTACAGTAATTTTATTTAATAATAAATATAAATTGCTATTATAAGTATTATGTAAAATTAGATCTTGACACAAAACTTGCTCATTAATAATTGATATCATAATTCAATCTCTCATGAAATGTTCCACCAAGTACTTTCAAGTTTTTCTACGATTGATCAATTATTCATTTATTATCACAACTTTTTTGATGAATTTTTATTACGATGACTCTCTATTTTTATTATTATAAAATGTTGCCTTGCTGTTACACCAATTTAATTTAATAATAAATATAAATTGCTATTATAAGTATCACGTAAAGTTAGGTCTTGACACAAAACTTGTTCATTAATAATTGATATCATAATTCAATCTTTCATGAAATATTCCACCGGGTACTTTCAAATTTCAAATTTTTCTACGATTCATCGATTATTTATAATCACAACTTTTTTGCCGAATTTTTATCACGATGACTCTCTATTTTTATTATTGTAAAAAACTATATATACATCTGTCACATAATTTGTTATTTCAATTCTAATGAAGAAAATTCTTATCAAACAAGGAGTTTTGCAAACAGCAAAAGTATTGAACAATTAGTTCACAAATATTTTGATTATTTATTATCAGATCTTATTCGACAAATTTTTATCATGATGACTCTTTTCTGATTATTATACAATATATCATATCCATACATATCGCAAAAAGTTCTATTTCAGTACAAGAAGTTTTCTAAGTATAATTCATAATTATTTATCTCAATACTTACACAGAAAATAATTTTTAGTCCAAAACCAACAATTGCACAAATATTTTGTAATTAGTTCCGGATATTATATCACGCGTTCACTGATGGCATCTTTGTGTAGAAAAAACTGCCGAAAAACCCACACGCGCACTAATGTAAAATTTTTAAAAATATTTTAACTACGTTATTAATTATCATATAAATAATTAATAGTATTTAATTTAAATAAGCAGTCATTTTAGTTTCAGTGTCTGAATTTAATTTTTTTTATCCTAACCACGTTTTTTTTAACAAACTCCGTTGCTCTTGCGTCCGTCCCATATGAGATTTGTTTGATGACTGCCAATCATTTGCTATACAATTCGCTCTCCGGTAGATATGAGCTCTGTATCGCACGTGGAATGACTTGAACAGGTAAATTATCTGCATTTGAAGGACCAAAGTAATAGTACAGCTAGATTATGTTTTATAATACTCACATACTTACATGGTTTGTTTCTCTGCTATAAATTAAGGAAAGGGGATCTCATCTGTTTAAATATGTATTATTTGTATGTACACATATGTACATAAATACATAGATAAATTTGTTCATATTTCTTCGTTCTTTTTTGAACGAGCCAAATTAGTGAGAGATTCTTCGAATATCGTGAAAGAAAAGATTGTAGGTTTTGCCTTTATTCAGTAACTCAAAAAAACAAAACGTACATCACGTAGGTAATCAAATCTAATAACTGTAAAAAATTGAACTTTGCTCAATTATTGACTTCCCGTAGGGAAAGTTATAGTAATCGCAAAAAAATCGAAAACGAAAATTTTTGCATTTCTTCACGTTTGAAGGTTTCTGAACATTTTAGCATACCTCAGAAAAACTGGATGTGTGTGTGTATGTATGTATGGATACAATTTTTCATCCACGTTTTTGGGCGCACAGATGTACCGATTTGAATGGTTCAAAAAACTTTCGATTCTTATTGACAGGGAGATGTGCTGATCAGTTTTTGGCAAATCCTGCCATTTCGGAAAAACGGAACAAAGAGTGCAGAAAATAGAAATCTACTTTTTGAGAGAACGGAGCATCCGTTTTAAATGATCCAAAAAACTTCATGCTTGTGTTGAAAACGATTGCTTTTGGGATTTTTTTTTTAATTTCCAAAAAAATTTTTTTTTTGAATATGAAAAATAATTTAAATTTTAATTTTAATTCTAGCTTAAGTTCTAAAACTCACTTATATACTTCAAACAAATAATTTAATTTTAACTCTGCTATTCAGTTTATATAATAATTAAAGTTATAAATATAAGACAATGTCCTTCATTGTAAATTCGATTGATTAAATGTTTATTAACTTTTCTGTAAAGATATAAGTTATAGTATTCATTATAATCTATTTGAAAACATTTTATATCCCTCGAATATTTCATTACGGTATGGGAAGTTTTAACAATTTAGTTATGCTTTATACCTTGAAGAACGCGAGTAACTTCTATCCTTTCTTCTAACTATCAAAATAAAATAAATGAAATAGTGCTAAAGACACATAGACCTTACACTACATGGACTGCTAGTCGTGTGCAATATAAGTGTCTAGATATAAGAAACTGTGACGTCATCTAGTGAACGAGCGTTGCCGACAATCGTGAAACACTCTCTATTGATTAGATTTCATATGTCGTATGTCACGTGCTTAACCTAAAAGTAAATATTCTTTGCTCGATTTGCATAAACAATAGTGGATATTACATATAATATTATACATTATACATCATAATATAATATGACATTTAACCAATCCGGAGTCTTGCATGATTGTCGAGAACGCTCGTTCACTAAGTGACGTCACAGTCCCATTCTATCTGTTGACACTTTTTAAAATGGAAAACATATAGAGACTAGCAGTCTTTAAATGTTTTTTTAACTCCCGTAAAGTAAGTTAAACCAATCGCAAAAAAATCTCGTACTTTAGCAAAAATGAATATATGCATGTGTGTGTGTTTGTGTAGTATATGTGTTTGAATACAATTCGTGTCATGATTTCCAGAGCACGGTTCAACCGATTTGTTGATTCAAAAAACATTTGATCGCTATTAATGGGGATACATGCTGGTTATTGGCAAAGGCAGGTCCAGCCATTTCGAAGATAAGGGTCCAAAATGCAAGAAATGGCAATTTAGTTTGTGTACGAAGAAGATTCAAAATAGATTTATTTGTATTGAGGGGATGAGCATAAATTTTTGGGTAGACAGGTTTCAGAGATCTTCATATAAGAATAAAATATATGAAAAAATTCTCGGGCAATTTTCTTTCAAAAATATATACCACTCTTTTTAGGATTAACATATGTAGTTAGAAAAAGTAATAAAAGAGATTTTTTTATGTTATCGAAACAAAGCAAATCAATTGTATTTTATTGCTGTTATAAAACTATAACAGAGTGAATGAAATTCCATATATTTTGTCCATGTCGATTCATTTTAGATATTATTGGTACTTGCGTGATAAAATACCAGATTAAATTAAGTTAATTTTGTTTATAATTTACATATATTTTCATGAAATGACGTCAACAAAATTAATAATAAATTAAATATATTTAATGTTTACATTTTTGTAGCATTATGCATGCTACAAAAATAAATGTTATAATACTCTACATTAGGTGATATCAGATGGTAATTATATAAGGAAAGATCAATATTTTCACCATTGCTTTTGGGTTAAACTAGTTAATATACCATATTTTAATGCATAGTTTATTATTGAAATTTTAATTTTGGGGCCTAATTTTTTGTATAATTAGTATAGAAGCTGGAGAACATTTCCATAAAAAAAAATTTATACATTTTCATGATTGTGATTTGAAATGCTTTTATTAATATTTTAATTTAATTTGGTTTTTCTAATTCAATTCGTTTGATTAAAAACGAATATTTGATAAATCAATAATAATTTTGTTAGACATCGATATTTCAGATACACTTTTTTGTTGTATAAAAAGTCATATTGTTAGTCTATATTGGAGCTAATTCGCTCCAGCAGCAATATTTAAACCAATATGAATATATCCAAGAATTTGAACTGGAAAATATTAACAATATTATAATTAATAATTTTGTCGGTATTATATAAGACATGCATAATAATTCACAGCTCTTTGTCCAAAAATGGCACGTGAAATCGCAATAATCATAAAAGGGCATCGTCAGGGACATCTTCATCTTTTTGTTGACATATTTAACTTTACATACAGCTGATCTTTATAATAATTGATGGCAATAATTATGTCATAATGTCATTTTAAAACTTAATTAAGGAAGGGCAGGGCAAAAAGGTCCAATTTCACTTTATACCAAATGAACTACATCATAACACGAATCAAACAAACAACAATCGAGTTATGATAAAATTTTTCGGGAAAAAGTTCCTGTAAATACCTAATTTTAGAAATGTGTTTTTATACTATTGTCATCTGTCCCTTTTTACTACATTCAAACACATTCAATGCCTTATTTTCAAATTTTAAAATCATTTAAGAACCATTATTTCAGGATACATTATTCAACCAATGCAAAATTTTATGAGCTCATTTGTTATAAAGATAATACTGTATATAACCTTGATCTGGTATTTTGTCAGAAATATTCATCAGTAGAGTTGGAATAATTATTAGTTTAATTTATTTCTTATACAATTATTTTTTAACATGATTTTACATTTTTATTTACTATTTTATATTGTTTACGTCTTTGTCAGGGTAAAGGTTTAGTTGGTCTTTTACCCTACCCACATGTGAACTATTATAGAAATTGTATAAAAACATCTTTTGAATTTAACTTAAAATTAACAATACATACTATAAAACAATTAAATAACGTATATTTAAAAATTATATTAAGATCTCGTAAACTTAACAAAAGTGCACACCACCAACGAAGGAAAATACTTTTGTTATAGATTTTCAAACATGGACGTTCATCTCCTGAAAGCGGAGTTGCTTGATTTGAGGCGATTGCACATCTTTTGCTCTCTACTTTCAAATGTTGTTATTAAAATATTTCCAAAGTTACTTGTTTTTTTTTATATCGGTGGTGGACCTTTTTACCCGAGAACCTTTAAGCCCAATTTAATTTTATTTAGACATCTCGAGTTGAGCTTACAAATTATATATTGTTAATTAAGTTTCTATTACGTAACATTTTAAGATATTTATATATTTATTTATTCAAACAATCCAGTAATATGTAATGGAATACATTACACAAAAGGTTCGTTAAAATATACAAATTTAACAAACAAACAAGCCGTAATCGAGCCAAATTAATATTATATTCTAGGTTCAACATTATATATATATATATATATATATATATATATATATATATAAATACATATATATATACCGATTGAAATCTATATATATATATATATATATATATATATATATATATTTTGTAGAGTTTCGAACAAGAATCCAAAAATAATACAAAATAAAAAACAAGAAAAGTTTTAAAAAAACAATTTCTTTATTTAATTATTTGTTTATTGTCAACGTTTCGGAACTAGGTACGTTCCATCTTCAGGACATCTGTCAAGAAACATGATCTTGATGAGATTTTAGCAAACAATATGTTTAGGAAAAGAAAATAGATTTTTCTTAAGTACTGAATTAAATTGTAAAAAATATAATAATGTACAGAAATATGATAATATGTTCAAAATAAAAATGATAAAAATAAATGAGTGGATTATCAGAACAGGATATTAAACATAATAGAAATTTTTTTTTGAAAGTTATGGAAATTTTTTAAGAAAAGGTTTAATGACAAAGTTGAATTAATTACCTGTATGTTTGAATATTTGTTAGCACTTTTTCACTAAACAAGCTTTTTTAACAAAAATGATTTTGTGAGTTAATTTTCCGCCGAATAATTAGATTTTGTAAATCAAAATTACTAAAAAATTTGTCTTTTTTAAAATTATTATTTGAAAACACAAATAATATTGTTCTCTGGATGTTGTTCGATCGGTTTTCGAAAATTAACTAAATGAAACTGGTGTGCCTTTTGTAACACGTGTAAACACTTGAACGAGAGATGTGAGATTGTATGTGTGTGTTTTTATATGTCAGGGTGTGAATACTTAAATTGTTGATCTTAAAAGGAAGTCGATATTATTGTTTGTCAAAAGTGTAAAAAATTTAAATATGAATCATGTAATAGGTTGTGATCTGATCTAATGTTGACACTGTTAGAACATTTATGAGGATGAGACAACTCTCCGCGAATAACCTTCTAAAGATGCAACTTTCGTGATATAAAATCTTTGGAGTGAAATTAAATGAATGGGCGTTTTTCTATAGAGTGTTGTACTAGGGTACTTTTGAAATTTTTTTGTTTATGGTGGACCACACTTAGTTCATGTTGTCTCATTCTCTTGTGTACATATTGGGAGGTTTGTCCAATATATTGAAAAGCACAGTCATTACAAGAAACAGAATATACTACATTAGTATTGAGATTGGATGGGGTGGGGGATTTAATGTTCGTAAAGAATTGGTTGAAGGAGTGTAAGGATGAGCCTGATACTAAAATGTTTTTCTTCTAACAAAATTTTGGCAAAATAATAATATAAATCTTCAACGTATGGTATGCTGCAGTAAATAAGATTGGTGTTTTTGATGTTAGTACTGGTATTGGGAGAATTAATTGTGTTTTTAAGAAAGTTCGTCTTTTTGAATAACTGAATGAATGAGATTTTTTGGGTAACCATTTTCAATTAGAGTTATTTTTACTAGGGATAATTTTGTGGATGGAAAGTTTGGTGAGACAACAAAATAGCATGGTCTGTAAGGGAAATAATAGTGTTTATCTTATAGTTTCTGGGACAGTATAAGGAATAGTGTAAGTATCTACCCGACCATGTCGTTTTTCTATACCAATTTGTTCGAACAAAGTTATTAGTGTTGTAAACGGATACATCCAAGAAATTAAGTCTGTTGTTATTTTGTAGTTCATGTGTGAAATTAATATTATTGTTAAAATTATTGAAGAGATCTAGTACTGTGTTTATATGATTTTTGTTAATGATAAAAAAAGTGTCATCTACATATCTAATATAAAAGTTAATTTGAAATTTTAAAGTTGAGAAAACGGAAATTTCTAGTGTTTGTAAAACTAAGTCGATGATTCCGGGAGATAAGGGACATCCCATAGCTGCGCCTTTAATTTGAGAATAAAGTTGTCTTGGCAATGGAAATAGGAGTAATTTAAAATAGTGTTGATAATATGAGTGAAGACTGTTTTCGGAAAGTCAGTAAAGTTACAAATTGTGTGCCAACGTTTATCGATTGAGTTTAGGATTAATTCATGTGGGACACATGTAAAAAGGTTGACCACATCTAAGCTTAGAAATAAGTGATTTTCAGGGATGTTGCGGTTATTAATTAATTCACAAATTGGTACGAATTCTTAACATAATAGGAGAATTGATTGTAACATTTTTTAGGACATCAGAAATGAGTTTCGAAATATTGTAAAAAGGAGAGCCAATGTAGGAGACAATCGGTCTGAAGAGCATTCAGGTTTGTGTATTTTGGAAGACAGTACATCTTAGGGGAGATAGGGTGTTGTATTTTTAGGTTAAAGCAAAATTCTCAGAAATATTTTTTTTTTTTTTCAGATCATTGATTAATTTAAAAGCTATTCTAGAAAAACGTTGTGTGGGATCTTCTGTTAAAATATTATATGTGTATCATCTTTAAGTAGGTTAAGGACGGAATTGTTGTAAAATTCTTTGTCAAGAATGACTGTGATATTACCCTTATCGGCTGGGCAAACTATAATATTATTAGATTTAATGAAAGCTTTAGTTTCTAAAATGTCTTTGTGGAGTTTCTTTAAATGAAAGTTTTGAAATTTATTAT
Organism: Ctenocephalides felis; assembly: GCF_003426905.1. Taxonomy (NCBI): domain Eukaryota; kingdom Metazoa; phylum Arthropoda; class Insecta; order Siphonaptera; family Pulicidae; genus Ctenocephalides; species Ctenocephalides felis. Next base: position 49,348,123 of record NW_020536999.1, on the reverse strand, counting down.
TACTTTCTTTATATGTTTTACCAGTCTGTCACATAGTTTTG
>NW_020536999.1:49317118-49347082 GCF_003426905.1 Ctenocephalides felis | reverse complement strand
CGGACATTCGATTATCGGACATTCGATTATCCGGACATTCGATTATCCGAACACATCGATTATCCGGACATTCGATTCATTATCCGGACATTCGATTATCCGGACATTCGATTATCCGGACGTTCGATTATCCGGACATTCGATTATCCGGACATTCGATTATCCGGACATTCGATTATCCGGACATCGATTATCCGGACATTCGATTTATCCGGAATTCGATTATCCGGACACATTCGATTATCCGGACATTCGATTATCCGGACATTCGATTATCCGGACATTCGATTATCCGGACATTCGATTATCGGGACATTCGATTATCCGGACATTCGATTATCCGGACATTCGTATCGACGTTCGATTATCCGGACATTCGATTATCCGGACATTCGATTATCCGGACATTCGATTATCCGGACATTCGATTATCCGGACATTCGATTATCCGGACATTCGATTATCCGGACATTCGATTATCCGGACATTCGATTATCCGGACATTCGATTATCCGGACATTCGATTATCCGGACATTCGATTATCCGGACATTCGATTATCCGGACATTCGATTATCCGGACATCGATTATCCGGACATTCGATTATCCGGACATTCGATTATCCGGACATTCGATTATCCGGACGTTCGATTCATTCGATTATCCGGACTTCGATTATCCGGAAGTTCGATTATCCGGACATTCGATTATCCGGACATTCGATTATCCGGACATTCGATTATCCGGACATTCGATTATCCGGACATTCGATTATCCGGACATTCGATTATCCGGACATTCGATTATCCGGACATTCGATTATCCGGACGTTCGATTATCCGGACGTTCGATTATCCGGACATTCGATTATCCGGACATTCGATTATCCGGACATTCGATTATCCGGACATTCGATTATCCGGACATTCGATTATCCGGACATTCGATTATCGGACATTCGATTATCCGGACATTCGATTATCCGGACATTCGATTATCCGGACATTCGATTATCCGGACACATTCGATTATCCGGACATTCGATTATCCGGACATTCGATTATCGGACATTCGATTATCCGGACATTCGATTATCCGGACATTCGATTATCCGGACATTCGATTATCCGGACATTCGATTATCCGGACATTCGATTATCCGGACATTCGATTATCCGGACATTCGATTATCCGGACATTCGATTATCCGGACATTCGATTATCCGGACATTCGATTATCCGGACATTCGATTATCCGGACATTCGATTATCCGGACATTCGATTATCCGGACATTCGATTATCCGGACATTCGATTATCCGGACATTCGATTATCCGGACATTCGATTATCCGGACATTCGATTATCCGGACCGGACATTCGATTATCCGGACATTCGATTATCCGGACATTCGATTATCCGACATTCGATTATCCGGACATTCGATTATCCGGACATTCGATTATCCGGACATTCGATTATCCGGACATTCGATTATCCGGACATTCGATTATCCGGACATTCGATTATCCGGACATTCGATTATCCGGACATTCGATTATCCGGACATTCGATTATCCGGACATTCGATTATCCGGACATTCGATTATCCGGACATTCGATTATCCGGACATTCGATTATCCGGACATTCGATTATCCGGACATTCGATTATCCGGACATTCGATTATCCGGACATTCGATTATCCGGACATTCGATTATCCGGACATTCGATATCCGGACATTCGATTATCCGGACATTCGATTATCCGGACATTCGATTATCCGGACATTCGATTATCCGGACATTCCATTATCCGGACGTTCGATTATCCGGACGTTCGATTATCCGGACATTCGATTATCCGGACATTCGATTATCCGGACATTCGATTATCCGAACATTCGATTATCCGGACATTCGATTATCCGGACATTCGATTATCCGGACATTCGATTATCCGGATTCGATTATCCGTTCGATTATCCGGACGTTCGATTATCCGGACGTTCGATTATCCGGACATTCGATTATCCGGACATTCGATTATCCGGACATTCGATTATCCGGACATTCGATTATCCGGACATTCGATTATCCGGACATTCGATTATCCGGACATTCGATTATCCGGACATTCGATTATCCGGACATTCATTATCCGGACGTTTGATTATCCGGACGTTCGATTATCCGGACATTCGATTATCCGGACATTCGATTATCCGGACATTCGATTATCCGAACATTCGATTATCCGGACATTCGATTATCCGGACATTCGATTATCCGGACATTCGATTATCCGCACATTCGATTATCCGGACATTCGATTATCCGGACATTCGATTATCCGGACGTTCGATTATCCGGACGTTCGATTATCCGGACATTCGATTATCCGGACATTCGATTATCCGGACATTCGATTATCCGGACATTCGATTATCCGGACATTCGATTATCCGGACATTCGATTATCCGGACATTCGATTATCCGGACATTCGATTATCCGGACATTCAATTATCCGGACGTTCGATTATCCGGACGTTCGATTATCCGGACATTCGATTATCCGGACATTCGATTATCCGGACATTCGATTATCCGAACATTCGATTATCCGGACATTCGATTATCCGGACATTCGATTATCCGGACATTCGATTATCCGGACATTCGATTATCCGGACATTCGATTATCCGGACGTTCGATTATCCGGACATTCGATTATCCGGACATTCGATTATCCGGACATTCGATTATCCGGACATTCGATTATCCGGACATTCGATTATCCGGACGTTCGATTATCCGGACATTCGATTATCCGGACATTCGATTATCCGGACATTCGATTATCCAGACATTCGATTATCCGGACATTCGATTATCCGTACGTTCGATTATCCGAAAATTCGATTATCCGGACATTCGATTATCCGGACATTCGATTATCCGGACATTCGATTATCCGGACATTCGATTATCCGAAAATTCGATTATCCGCACATTCGATTATCCGGACATTCGATTATCCGGACATTCGATTATCCGGACATTCGATTATCCGGACATTCGATTATCCGGACATTCGATTATCCGGACATTCGATCATCCGGACATTCGATCATCCGGACATTCGATTATCCGAACTTTCGGTCATCCGGACTTTCGGTTATCCGGACATTCGGTTATCCGGACTTTCGGTTATCCGGACTTTCGGTTATCCGGACTTTCGGTTATCCGGACTTTCGGTTATCCGGACTTTCGGTTATCCGGACTTTCGGTTATCCGGACTTTTGGTTATCCGGACTTTCGGTCATCCGGACTTTCGGTCATCCGGACTTTCGGTCATCCGGACTTTCGGTCATCCGGACTTTCGATTATCCGGACATTCGATTATCCGGACATTCGATTATCCGGACATTCGATTATCCGGACATTCGATTATCCGGACATTCGATTATCCGGACATTCGATTATCCGGACATTCGATTATCCGGACATTCGATTATCCGGACGTTCGATTATCCGGACGTTCGATTATCCGGACATTCGATTATCCGGACATTCGATTATCCGGACGTTCGATTATCCGTACATTCGATTATCCGGACATTCGATTATCCGGACATTCGATTATCCGGACATTCGATTATCCGGACATTCGATTATCCGGACATTCGATTATCCGGACTTTCGGTTATCCGGACATTCGATTATCCGGACATTCGATTATCCGGACATTCGATTATCCGGACATTCGATTATCCGGACATTCGATTATCCGGACATTCAATTATCCGGACGTTCGATTATCCGGACATTCGATTATCCGGACATTCGATTATCCGGACATTCGATTATCCGGACATTCGATTATCCGGACATTCGATTATCCGGACATTCGATTATCCGGACATTCGATTATCCGGACATTCGATTATCCGGACATTCGATTATCCGGACATTCGATTATCCGGACATTCAATCCGGACGTTCAATATCCGGACGTTCGATTATCCGGACGTTCGATTATCCGGACATTCGATTATCCGGAATTCGATTTTCCGGACATTCGATTATCCGGAAATTCGATTATCCGGAAATTCGATTATCCGAAAATTCGATTATCCGGACATTCGATTATCCGGACATTCGATTATCCGGACATTCGATTATCCGGACGTTCGATTATCCGGACGTTCGATTATCCGTACATTCGATTATCCGGACATTCGATTATCCGGACATTCGATTATCCGGATATTCGATTATCCGGACGTTTGATTATCCGGACATTCGATTATCCGGACATTCGATTATCCGGATATTCGATTATCCGGACATTCGATTATCCGGACGTTTGATTATCCGGACGTTCGATTATCCGGACGTTCGATTATCCGGACGTTCGATTATCCGGACGTTCGATTATCCGGACATTCGATTATCCGGACATTCGATTATCCGGACATTCGATTATCCGGACGTTCGATTATCCGGACATTCGATTATCCGGACATTCGATTATCCGGACATTCAATTATCCGGACGTTCAATTATCCGGACGTTCGATTATCCGGACGTTCGATTATCCGGACATTCGATTATCCGGACATTTGATTATCCGGAAATTCGATTATCCGGACATTCGATTATCCGAAAATTCGATTATCCGAAAATTCGATTATCCGGACATTCGATTATCCGAAAATTCGATTATCCGGACATTCGATTATCCGGACATTCGATTATCCGGACATTCGATTATCCGGACATTCGATTATCCGGATATTCGATTATCCGGACATTCGATTATCCGGACATTCGATTATCCGGACATTTGATTATCCGGACATTCGGTTATCCGGACTTTCGGTTATCCGGACTTTCGATTATCCGGACATTCGATTATCCGGACATTCGATTATCCGGACATTCGTTTATCCGGACATTCGATTATCCGGACATTCAATTATCCGGACATCCGATTATCCGGACATTCGATTATCCGGACTTTCGATTATCCGGACTTTCCGGACCCCGGAAAAACTTCTAAAAGTTGGAAATGTGTTGGTGACATCATCTTTTTGGATTTAATTTACATTTATGATATATAATATAATTCCGGATAATCCGAATTCCGGATAATCAAGAGTCCGGATAATCGAAAGTCCGGATAATCGAAAGTCCGGATAATCGAAAGTCCGGATAATCGAAAGCCCGGATAATCGAAAGCCCGGATAATCCAAAGTCCGGATAACCGAAAGTCCGGATAATCGAAAGTCCGGATAACCGAAAGTCCGGATAATCGAAAGTCCGGATAACCGAAAGTCCGGATAACCGAAAGTCCGGGTAACCGAAAGTCCGGATAACCGAAAGTCCGGATAATCGAAAGTCCGGATTACCGAAAGTCCGGATAACCGAAAGTCCGGATAACCGAAAGTCCGGATGACCGAAAGTCCGGATGACCGAAAGTCCGGATAATCGAATGTCCGGATAATCGAATGTCCGGATAATCGAACGTCCGGATTATCGAATGTCCGGATAATCGAATGTCCGGATAATCGAATGTCCGGATATTCGGATATTCGGATATTCAGATATTTCGACATTCCGATACTCCGATACTCCGATATTCCGATAGAGCTAAATGTACAAAAAATGGCAGTTCTTGAGAGAACTAAGTGCCCGATTTGAATGATTCAAAGAACTTTCTGCTATTCAGATATTCGGATATTCGGGTATTCGGATATTCGGGTATTCGGATATTCGGATATTCAGATATTCGGATATTCAGATATTCGGATATTCCGAGATTCGGATATTTCGAGATTCGGATATTCCGAGATTCGGATATTCCGAGATTCGGATATTCCGAGATTCGGATATTCCGAGATTCGGATATTCCGAGATTCGGATATTCCGAGATTCGGATATTCCGAGGTTCGGATATTCCGATATTCGGATATTCCGATATTCGGATATTCCGAGATTCGGATATTCCGAGATTCGGATATTCAGATATTCAGATATTCCGAGATTCGGATATTCCGAGATTCGGATATTCCGAGATTCGGATATTCCGAGATTCGGATATTCCGAGATTCGGATATTCCGAGATTCGGATATTCCGAGATTCGGATATTCCGAGATTCGGATATTCCGAGATTCGGATATTCCGAGATTCGGATATTCCGAGATTCGGATATTCCGGATATTTCGGATATTCAGATATTCGGATATTCAGATATTCGGATATTCGGATATTCGTATATTCGGATATTTGGATATTCAGATATTCAGATATTCAGATATTCAGATATTTCGACATTCCTATACTCCGATACTCCGATATTCCGATAGAGCTAAATGTACAAAAAATGGCAGTTTTTGAGAGAACTAAGTGTCCGATTTGAATGATTCAAAGAACTTTCTGCTTGTTTTAACAAAATAATTGCTTTTGGGAAAAAAGTGTTTTAATTTTTTTTTCAATTTTTTTTTGAAATTTTTAAGTTACGAAGTTTCAAGTAACATTCGATGAATTAACAAACAATTATCTGACTACGTTCAGTAAAATTGCCATCTACTTCATCATTGTAGAAATGTATTTTTTGATGTCTTTCAAAAATTCGTTATCGGCACCTTTTTACCCTATAGGCGGGGTAACTTGGAACGGTCAGGTGGCAAATACGTTTAAAACCTTATTTTAATTCAAAGGTATTTTACAAAATAATTACATTTTTAACTAATACTAAAAAACTACTAACGGGAGAAAATGCTTTTATTATGGATTTTCAAAGATTACCGATATTTTGTCAATACAATCAAACTGGAAGTTTTATATACTTTCTATAGAAAACATGGTAAAATCCAATCCAAGTTTTTTTTTTGTCTTTCGACTTATATTGTCGTAAATATTCACGTAAAACATCCTATTAAATGTAATTGAATATCATCTTTCAAAAACGTTTGGCATTTGACGTATTAGCCACCGTCCATTGTTTTCTAGGAACGCTTCTACAAAAATTTTCAAATTAAAAATGTAAAGTTTTTACGCGGATTTGAAATATTATCTCACCTTTTGGACAATCTCTGGATTGGCACGAATTTTTCAAGACTAAGACTGGTCAAATCGATTCAGCCGTTTTCGAGTTTTATTCGGACATTTGAAAGACAGCTCCATTTTTATATATACGATTATTTATTTTCATTTTGGTTATAAAAAATATTTTATTTGATTATTAGAAATTATAGTTTCTAGTTGATTATAAGGAAATATGTTAAAGATATTTTTTTAAATGTATCGCATACATGACCAAAATTGGTCTTGAGCGCAAAATCAAGTACCCTTTCCTGTAATTTAATATAACGTTTAAATATCTTATTCAAGGAGAAGATTATATAATAGAAAAAATATAGAACTAAATAATTAGCTCTATTAATATTAATATTGCATTGTATCTGCGATGTCCATTGTCATCTTATTTCTTTAATTTCTTCATTGAAATGTGATTCACAATTTGCTCTAAGATTTGCATACCTTTTAATCCTTGATTGGACCGTTTATCAGATACAGTTTCATCAATTTTTAAAAATATTGGCATATAAATCTCAAATGTACTAGTTAGTTCTTTAGTTTCTTGTGTATTTCTGCAATACATTCAGTTTTTACGATGAGGTAACCGATATTGCATTCGAATACATAACAGTACTGGCTATTATGGTTATTATACAATATACGTTCCGAGTATTATCATTACTGTGTCAGCGTGTTACACTTATATGCGGAATAAACAAAACTTTGCAAGACGAGATAACTTATAATTTTCTGCTTACAATTAGATAAAAATAATAGAGCAGCTGGTCACACACAGCCAGATAAAAAAAAGTTGTTCTAAAAGTGATTATATACCTTTAACTTGCATAAGCTACGGAAGGGCTATTTTCATAAGGGAAACATGTGCTCATCAATATTTTTATGTGAAAAGGAACCGCTGCTTGATACCAGGTTGGCCGATATGCGGGTTTTAGATTATGTGATCAAAATCCAAGCGCCTGCCACAGCTACGATTTTTTCTTTTATTATTTAAGGGGTAACATTATGTAAAAGAAGAAAAAAACTTTTTTGAGCATTATACGCTAGATTTTTTTTAGTTTTCTCGCTTCTTTTCTTTTTCTATAAACAATTGACGCCTCGCTTTTTTTATTTGTTTTCTTCATTGTCTATATACATAAAAAATAAAATCAATTGAGCTTCTGAGCTTTTCTTACGAAGTCCATTCGAATATGTTGTAATTGCGTTCTTAATTTTTCGTACATTTCCTATTGACAAAAATAAATGCACAACATTTTAAGGTTTGAAGACTATCAACCTCTTAAATAGTTGCATCTTTTACTAAATCATTTCTATAACCTTTTTTTTAATATAGAAATCAGAATTATTGGTATTCTTTAAATTGTTAATGATACTATTATTTTACTAATGATCTAACGTTACCTTTCTAGTTCCACCTAGCTTTAAATCTATATATTTGTAATATTTCTGTTTTCATTAGATTTTTTTCTAATATATATAATCAATTGAACTTTTAACCATTTTTTATAAAATTGAGAGTATGCCTATTCGAAAATGTTGTCCAGTAACTGTTTTTGTCTCAGTTGCAGCCTTTAGTTTTTTCTGTTTGAAATAAATAATTTCGAATTTACACGATCCAGAAAATAGATGACGTAAATCGATTAAAAATAATTGGAATATATTCCTCATAATATATTTGAAATATGTTTTTTGTCTATATCCTTACAAAGTGTTTTGAAATCCCTGACTAGCAAAATTTTCTAGTCAGACAAGACTTTTTTACATATTGTTATATTTATTATAACATGAATATAATAAAATTTTTAAGAATTTTGAGTTTAAGCAAAATTACGTCTTAGCAATAGTATTTGTTATTAGTGGCTTCAAATAAATAAATACTATTTCATTTATTTGACATTTAATCCATAAGTTTGCTAGTAGCTCAAATAATATAAATTCATCAAGTATTTTAGTTTCTAACATTAAATGCCCAAAATGTTGTTCTGTAAAAACTCTATATATCTATCAGATGAGTATACAACTTTATATTTTTTTTTAATTATATTTCATTTTTATATTGTATGTATTATTATCTATTAATTTAAGTTATGTACCATATAATATCTATAATTGTACAATTGTGTTGTTTAAATATAAATACAAATATAAATATATAAAAAGCATCGTACTTCTTGTTTTGTATACAAAAGAGATAAAAAAGTTGTCAATGAAATGAGTAGAGATAAACACATGTTATTTTTAATAAATATATTCTATGCACTATTAATAGGTTTTGTTCAGACATTGTTGTCAGACATCTTCAAAAAAATTGTATCTGCTGCCAAACAATATGCCTATTATTTTTTTAAGTTTTTTGTTTTGATTGTAGAAATCTGAATTTTTGGCATTCTATAACCTGTTGCATTGATACTATTATTTTACTGATGACCTGTTAGATGGATACCATATAGTTCCAATTGGAAAGCCTTCTAGTTCCTATCGAGCAAAATGGTTTTTTATTAGAATCCTTTTCTAAACTTATATAACTTATATTAAAGTTATGCTTGAAAAAAATATTTTCACTTAAAAATATATTTTCATCTAAAATTACAACAATTTTGGAAAAAAATATTACATCAAGCCTCTTACTAAAATGCACATGTGTGGATTAACACTACTCCACGAATATTTGTACGCGTTAAAGTGAAAGTCATGCGTTCGGATTTGTTAAATAATTTTGCCGGTTTTGGATTGACATTGATTATAAATGTATTTGTGTTAATTTTTATGGTTTATTATTTTTTATTATGAAATTACTTTGTAAACAAACCATGCTTGTAAGAAGAAATGCAGCCGGTTTTGTATAATAATAATAATTATTTACTGAAAACAAAGGAAACGAATGACTGTTAATGGCCAAAGAAATATTATATTTAGAACTTTTTAACTAAACTCTAAATCCAGCTTGTAACCTTCTTTTATTCTGCATTAAGATTCGGTTAATCGTTAACCTTCATAGTTATTAACAATAGAAACTTTTATTCGATATATTGATTGTTAAACAATTTTAAACAAATAATATTTACATATTTTCTAAATGATAAACGTTGATATATTGATATGTGCTATACATTTAAACACTTTGATATACTTTAATGTCGATTGTACATTTCTTTGCAAAAAAGATCTGATTTTTTTTATTATTGACTTTTTTCATTTTAAAATAATGATACTATGAGCATATAGTGAAGTAAGTCTCAAAAAAATCCTATGGTAGATCTATTACTGACCTATCATCCTATGGCAGATCTGACCAGAAAAACCAGATAAATGACAAGTTTTTATATTTGTATTTTCATATACGTATTTATGTTAAACTATTTTAAATTATGGGGCAATAAGTACTAAAAATGGTAACGGAGCGTCCAATTTCAATAATTCAAAAAATGTTTTACTTGTGTTGCAATTTAAAAAAAAATGATTTTTTTTTTTTTTTAAATATTTTTGGTACGGAAAGTTTCAGCAATTTGTCTTCAGACATGATGCCATGCACCACCCGTTCCTATTTAAACTGACAAATAGGAACAAACATACATTAATTTTTAGTGTTAGTGTTATTGTGTACTATTATCATTACCATTAATTGATTATTAACATACTAAAGTACATTCCACTGAAGATGCCAATAGATAATACGTCTAACATATATTATGTAATATGCTTGAAAATAATAAAGTTTTTATCCACTTCTACAATTTTTCTTTGATGTATTGCCCTGAAGATTTTAACTTACAATTAATATAATTTAATGTTTACTGGCTTGATTAATGTATGTTTGTTCCTCTCATTAAAGACTTTAATGGTATTATTGTATTCATAGCCATTAATACAATAACTTATTACGTACATGCCATAATAAAAAATATAAATTCAGTATTTTTATTCATATACATAAAATCTATCATGAGCTAATTAAAATAATATAATTCGAACGCCAGAATATTTTAATAATATAATCAAACTATGATTAATATTAGCTAACAACTAATTTTCAATATATGTTTGTTATTTTTATGTCTGTATTGTTTATTATTAATTATATAACATTACTTAAATTAAGTTGTGACTAACCTGCGATACCACGAATTCTTCAGGGGCATCATGCTCGAATTTAAAATTGTTTACTTGAAATTCTTGCTTAAACCAGTTACCCATAGTGAAAATATACTAAGTCTGAAAAAAAAACAATTTATATATTTATAGCTATTTTAATGATTTTTGGAATTAATATACATCAAAGTGCGTATGAAGTGAATTACACAAACTCACAGTCAAAATATGCTAATCAAAAAAACTAATTCAGATATTTAGAGCAATTTAATGATTTCTGAAAATAACTGTATTAATTTCCAAGTATTAATTTACATTAAACTGTAAGACAATTTGTTCCTTTCTTCTATTATTATGAAAATTATGACTTTTAATAATTTATTATATTAATGCATATTTATCAGTTATTACACTTTTGAATATCGTCAGAGTTTTAGTTTGTATTTCATTATACTTTTTGGGATACAGTTCAAAAGTTCTCTAATTGAAAGTCAATTACTTTTTATGAATATGTTTAATTTTTAATATTTTATAGATTAAACATTTAAAAAAAAAATCTTGGCTATATTCTAATCGAAATTTGCTTTGTAGAATTGAGATTTAAAATTATTAGCTATTTTAAACTTCTTGTCTGAATTTCAGTAATTGGGCATAGGCAACTCTAATGTCTTTAACTTGTTCCAAAATTTTTGTATTTTTTCTTATATGTTATAAATTTTTGAATTAAAAAATAATAAATTTTTAATTATACATAACTAAACTAGTGGTGTATGGTATCGTGCCTTAAGGCAAATTTCTGGAACTTCCCGTACCGTAATGTGATATTAAATGCTTTCAATAGATTATTATAAATACGGTGGCTTTCAATATTTTTATTTTATAGACATAATATAAGAGCTTATGACGACGACGTTTATATATGTTTATATGAAAAGTAAATAAACAAAATTTAATTAATCCTAATTAACTTTAAAATGAAGGACATTGTTTAATATTTGTAAGAATTATATAAACTGAACTGCAAAGCTGAAATTATTTATTTGAAGTATATAAATGAGCTTTAGAACTTTAGCTAAAATTAGAAAAAGGAAACCGAATAATTTTTTAATATTAAAAAAAATAATTTTTGGAAATAAAAAAAAATTGAAATAAAAAAATATCTTTTCCCAGAAGCAATCGTTTTGTCAACACAAGCAGAAAGTTTTTTGAATCATTCAAATCGAATGCTTTGCTAAAAACCGCCATTATTTGCCCATTTAGCTTCGTATCTCCGATTGCAATTTTTTTATAAATATTTAAAATTTGGCAACATTTTATATCAAGTGCTTGAAATTCATGATATAAATTACAAAGTGAAATGATTGAATAACATATCAATAGGACTGTCTGATTACTTGTAAATAAATGAAGTATCATCAACATATGGTTACATTGTGTACTTTTGAATTGAAATCAAAATTTATTTAATTGTAAAATTGCCTTCATCATGTTATTAATTCAAGAGGTGAATTGTACTTAATGTTTCAAAATATTGACAAACATTTCAAATAAACACACCTATAGAACTTAATACAAAAAAACTTTTTGCATAATAGATTATAAATATAATGTCGAAATACATACTCATTATGATCATTGTTCGTCTAAAAAGTATGTCATAAATGATGAAAAAGAAATGTTATATAATAAAAGAATTATATGCAAATTGAGCGTGGTATTGAGATATGAGAAAGATTTACTCTTGCAAATATAAGAGCTCAATTACCTTGTTGGAAATGATGATGTGCAACAGAAAAACTATTACAGAAATATGCAGATTATACACGCAATCGCTTTTGTATGAGAATTTGTTTTTTGGATGCTGATTTTTAAAGGAAATACTTGAAGAGTATACAGTATTTATTTCTTTTTTCTTTTTCATACGTCTTTTTATTATTTTTTTCTTTTCATGAATAATTAACTAATTTATATACCAATATATTATATTGGTGTGATCTCTATATTCAAGTATTCTAAATCCAACTAATTCTTTCATTTTTTTACATTCTTCTAATATGCAACTATTCTGAAAATAGATAAAAAATAAAAAAGAGTATAAAATCTATTGCATACATAGCAATTTTTTTTTACTTTTCTAGGATTTCTTTCTTAGAAAGCTTGTTTTGTCTGCATATTTGTTCAACTGTTTATTATCATTTTGCGATCATAATTAAAAGTCTAGAAAATGGGTTCTGTAGAAACAATTAAATTGTAAAAAAAATTAATTAAACGGATCTTTAAAAATATTGTTTTTAAATCAATTTATTAATTTTTTTTTCACAATTGTATAAATAAATAATTGAGTTTATACCATATAAAAATTTATTTTCAATTAATTTTTTATATATAATGTGCGTTCTCAAAGACCTGACATCGTGCAGTAGCGATGCCCATTTTCACTTGAAAATTCAGATCGAACATATGTTTGCTATGAAAAATAGCCCATTTTGCGCACTGCGGTGTGAAATGGCAATGGGAAATCACACACACTATTCTTCCATGAGTTGAGTTGGAGTTCACGTATCTGCCCTGTGCAGTACTATTTATTCTATAATAAATTTCTTTCCGAAGGAGAAGTTTGTGCGAGAAAATTCCGATTTTATATTTTTCAAGTCGTTTTGAATCGAATTAAACCAAACTTGGAAAATGCATGCGTATAATGTGTTTTCTCAAAAACGGCTGAATTGATTTCAAAAATTTTAAAGCAATTAGATTTAACTAATAAAGACTAGCAATGATTAATTAAGTTATAGTAATCAGCAAAAAGGTGTAAAAATTTTTGCCAACGTTTCATCCTACAATCCTGAATCTACTTTGTAAACTAAAAAACCATTCGAGAGATATTAATTGATAATGATAATCATGCTGATTTGTTTTTGGTACAAGCAATTTTCTTGTAATAAAATGTTGAAATTGTCTTCTTCGACAATTCTTATAAAACTTTTTTTGACAATGGATATCATGGTCTTATGGAACATACTAAATTATATTATGGCCCTACGACAAGTCGTTTAATTTTTAAAATTTGTAAAGGTTTCAAAAAATGTGCAGTGTTTTTTGACGTCAGTCAAAAATCGCTTAACAAATTTCAAAATTTAAAAGCCATTAGATAAAACTAGAGCACTCCCGTTGGTTAGTTTTTTTATGCGATCGGCCGAGCTGTTTCTTTATAATAAACAGAACCGATTTTGAAAGTTCAAAAAACTATTCGAAAGATATCATTTGGAAATTGTGCTGATTAGTTTTTGACAAAGAGCGTCCAGGTCATTTCTTTATAATTGATTGTTAAAAAAAATGTTTCGACGATTTTAATGAAACTTTGTATGGCGGTAGAGTTCCTGGTCTTAATGAACATACTAAAATATTATAGTCTTAGTCCGAAAAGTGGTTTAATTGTAATTGTCATAAAAAATTGTACAACATTAAATTACCTCTAAATCACCTCTAAATTAATATATTGATTCCTTATTGATTAAGCAGAATAAAATAATATTCAAATATATTAAATCAATTTAACCATTCGGATTTCTAGTCATTAGTAAAAATAATCGTCACAAACAATAATTAATACAGCAGCTGTTAAAGAATATCAAAAATTATGATCGCTGTTCAAAGTATATTATTTTAATAATAATTATAATAGTATTGTTTATTAGTAAAAATAGTAGATCTCATTTAATAAGATAAATGCAAAGTTCTCAATAATTACAGAGTGCATTACACTTTTATGCTTATAAGAACATGGCTTAAAGAAAGGTCTATATTTACTGTTTTCTTTAGAATGGATCAAATTATAGGAAACTGTTTATCAGAATTAATTTCTTGAAATTGTATTTGATACTTATTGTCGGTAAGTTGAAGTAGCTGCTGCTGATATCGATACTTGAGAATTGCGATAATACTTTGTTCTTAAATAATTAAAATGATCTTTGAGAATATTGCTTTTTATTAGGATTATTTAGTGTATCAATCAATAAATCTTTTTTGTCTTTTGGCAACATAATGTAGAAACATTTAGGGATAAAAAAATAAAAGCATTTGGGTCCGGTTCTTGAATTAACTTGCCGTTGGATTTGTTATAATAATCGTCTGAAAATCGAAAATATTGTTTTTTTGTATATATTTAGGTTTCAGAGATTTCGGAATTTTTTGAGTAGAGAAAAGAATATCAGAGAAAAATTATGAGTGTGCGTATATACAATTTTTTGTCCACGTTTTCATGAAACGGATCAACCAATGAGAATGATTCAAAAAACATTCGATTCGTATTGATGTGAAGACGTTTTGATTCGTGTTTTTGCAAAGGCAGAGCTAGCCGTTACGGAGATACGAAGCAAAATTGCAAAAAATAGCATTTATTGAGCGAATGGATCATCTGATCAGAATAATTCATTGAAAAAGCGTTTTGTTTGTGTTGACAGGGTGAAGAAATAATTAGTTTTTGGGAAAGGTAAAAAAACTTTATACACAAGAAAATCAATTTTATTTTAAATATTGAGTCTGATTATGATTTTCTATTCTAATTCTAACTAACGTTCCGAAGCCTGCTTATATAATTGAAATAAATAATTTTAACTTTGCAATTCAGTTTATATAATTCTTAGAAATAAGAGATATGGTTCTTTATTTCCAACTCCGCTTGATTAACTTTTGTATATTTACTTTTCATCTAAACTTTTATATAAACGTTGTCATCCAATTTATTATTTATAATAGTTTGTCTATAAGATAGGAATGATGAAAGTTGCAGTATTTATAATAATTCATTTGGAAACATTTAAAATATCTCGAATATTTCTTTACAGTAAGGGAAGTACCAGCAATTTTCTTTAAGGCACGATGCCATACACCACTAGTTTGAATTTGAATTTCAATATCATACATAGAACAATGTATTAGTCAAGTTTATAACATTCATTAAGTAACATTAACAATCATTTTGAAGTCTTTAGATAAACTATTTTATCTCTCGAAAATATTTAGCATGTAACAACTTAATTAAGAAATTTTCTAATTTAATAAATTAATTAAATAAACAACAATTTAATTATTATAAGTACCTTATAATTTCGAAACACCTGTATCATGTAATAAGATTTATAATGAGATTTTTCTCAATCTATACAATGTTAAAATAATTTATTATAAATCTCAAGTGCGAACATACTTGTATATTCGTCTACTGAATTTCTTGATAAGAATTTCATATTTGATTCAGGAATTCTAAACTATTTTTATGATTAAATAATAACAAAGTGAATGCTGTAATTTAACTATAGAGAAAACTGAGATTAAATTATTTACTATTGTATTATTTATAAATATTTTTAAGATTATACAAATATTATATTTGTGGAAATGTATCGGCAAATCAAAAGAAACCAAAATAATTGAGCATGTGCTGGTTTTGAATGCCTGATTTTTTGAACCAATATAATATTAATTTGTATCATGAAAGTAAACTTACTATTTTTAATATTTTATAACTTTATATATTTAAAGCTTTTGATTATATATTTGAATACTTAATATTATTTATTATAATTTCTTTACTTTTATGTCCAGTCTGTCTTTATGTTTTCAGTCTGGAAGAATAGTTACACGTTTTAGTATTTGTTTCTTATCATACCAAAATATTTTAATTTTTACTTGAACTAGGAAATATTTTAAATTTCACCTAATCGTAAAATTGTAATTCGAACAAAGATATAAATTTGCAATTTTTTTTTTATTATTTTTAATTTTTCTTCTTACAATTTTATTATTTTATCACCATAAATTATTACAAAAAGATGTTATTAAATATAATAAATTTTATGACATTTACGACGCTTCTTCTAAAATAGAAAATATTAATTAGATTAATAATTTTATATTTGAGTATAACTTTCTAATTTTTAATTTAAAATTGTAGTTTCGAATACTATTTCGAAATGATTTGATCCAGAATTTTGCAAAATATTTTGAAATAGAGCACTTTATTTTTAGATTTTATAAAGGATCAGGAAATTATTATTTTAATATGACAAATTATTTACAGAATGATATATAATATAATAAATTTAACTTAATCATGACGTAGTTGATGAATTAGACAGCAATGTATCTAATATATTGTTAATAAATTCGACTTGGTTTTCTCTAGATTATTTTCAAAATATTTCGAAGTAGGATCATTTATTTTTAACTCTCACTAATGAAAATCTTTAACAAATTTTGAAAGTGGTTAATAGTAATTTTATATACAAATTTTCATGTAAATGATGAGCTTTTCCATTTTTAATTGAGTGAATTTTATAGTTTTTAGTATTTGGGACTGATTTGATACAGATTTTGCAAAATGTTTTGAAATAGAAATTTTGCAAATGATAAGGATTATTGATATATCAATACTACAAATTATCTACAAAATTATATCATGATCTTGCAAATATTAATCAAAATACTTTTGCTATGATATGATTGCTTGTTTTTGTTAAGTGTTATTAATCAACATAAAATAATAAAAAGAATAATAATCACTGTTGATTTGTTGAAATCTTATCAGAAATTCTTTGTATAATAAACATTTTCATATATTGGTTTATTGGTGTTTTCACATATTTATTTCGGGATTGTTCACAAGAATTCGTTACAAAGCACTATTAGTTAGAATGATATAATAATAAAAATAATAATCAAATATCTTCTTAATAGAATGCGTTTTCAAATATTTATTACAAGAATTAATTGCAATGCAAGCTCTTATAATTGAAATATTAAAAACAAACTTTAAAATGATTTTATCGCCTTTATTTATCAATTATTATTGTTCGATCGCGTTATAACAATTCTAAATAATCATTAAGGCATCTTTTAATGCTCATATATTTTTCATTATAGATTAGCATAGTTTTTTATACCGATAACGACAGATTTGCACTCGAGATAATAAATATTTTTTATTGAACAATTCGATTGAGTTTTATTATGTAGGCTATATTATCGTACACAAATATTTGCTTATTAGATATACGGACAGGTTCGGTAAACTTTTCGCAAAATTATATCATAAATTATGGTAATTTTTTAGATGGTAATATTTAGTAAGTTGTCAATTGAGTTTGTTTTCGCCAGATAATCGTATTTGATAATTTATGTTTTCTCAACGTTATAAGTCATTCCGAATCCTTTTGAGACTAACATTGGAAAAAAATATGTAAGTGTGTATATGAGCCAAAATTTTACGTTTGGGGGCGTCCATTAATCACGTGAGCTAGTATTTAAGGATTTTTGGACCCCTCCTCTCCCTTGATGATATTCAAAATTAACCCCCCTCCTCTACTAAACGTGTATTTTCACGTTACGTGTGATAAAACTTCAACATTTTTGAATTTATTTTTGGAAATGTTGGATTTTAAAAAAAAAATCAGTTAAAAAATAAATACACGTGATATCTTACTATACCCCTCCCTCCCCCACGTGATATTTTGTGATTTTTTGTCAACCCCTCCTCCCCCTAAAAACCTCACGTATGATGCACTGATATCAAGAATTCAAAATCAATTTAATAATACTCGATAAAAAATCCAATTTTTTGCAATGATTGACTCAAACGTTATTTCAAACATTAATAATAATAATGAAGCTTTTTTAAGTTTCTTTTTTTTTGAGTTGACATATGATTGTTCAACTAAAATTAATTAGAAATTTTTCTAATTTAGCCCTATGTATTTTTTAGTCAATTGATTTTTAGCATAGTTTTTTGAATATAAATTATTAATATGTTTTAGAATTGTTAATACAAATGTTAAGTAAAATATGTTTTTATCAATAATATTAACATTTTATCCTTGCAAAACTTGAGATTAACATATTATAATTATTATATATTTTTTTTTGTAATCGTATTGATATTTTAGCGTCCAAATAAAAAAAGATAAATTTAAGATAAATTTTAATAGATTAATAAATTTTAGGTTAGGAAGTGGATTACAAAATTACATGTGTCCTATATATTACCACGCTGTTACACTAATTTAATTTAATAATAAATATAAATTGCTGTTATAAGTATTATGTAAAGTTAGGTCTTGACACAAAACTTGTTCATTAATAATTGATATCATAATTCAATCTTTCATGAAATATTCCATCAGGTACTTTCAAATTTCAAGTTTTTCTACGATTGATCGATTATTTATTATCACTCTTTTTCAACGAATTTTTATCACGATGACTCTCTATTTTTATTATTGTAAAAAATTATATATACATCTGTCACGTAATTTTTTATTTCAATTCTAATGAAGAAAATTCTTATCAAACAAGGAATTTTGGAAACAGCAAAAGTATTGAACATTAAGTTCACAAATATTTTGATTATTTATTATCAGATCTTATTCGACAAATTTTTATCATGATGACTCTTTTCTGAATATATCATATCCATACATATCGCAAAATGTTCTATTTCAGTACAAGAAGTTTTCTAAGTATAATTCATAATTATTTATCTCAATACTTACACAGAAAATAATTTTTAGTCCAAAAACAACAATTGCACAAATATTTTGTAATTAGTTCCGGATATTATAACACGCGTTCACTGATGGCATCTTTGTGTAGAAAAAACTGCCGAAAAACCCACACGCGCACTAATGTAAAATTTTTAAAAATATTATAACTACGTTATTAATTATCATATAAATAATTAATAGTATTTAATTTAAATAAGCAGTCATTTCAGTTTCAGTGTCTGAATTTAATTTTTTTATCCTAACCACGATTTTTTTTTAACAAACTTCGTTGCTCTTGCGTCCGTCCCATATGAGATTTGTTTGATGACTGCCAATCATTTGCTATACAATTCGCTCTCCGGTAGATATGAGCTCTGTATCGCACGTGGAATGACTTGAACAGGTAAATTATCTGCATTTGAAGGACCAAAGTAATAGTACAGCTAGATTATGTTTTATAATACTCACATACTTACATGGTTTGTTTCTCTGCTATAAATTAAGAAAAGGGGATCTCATCTGTTTAAATATGTATTATTTGTATGTATACATATATACATAGATAAATTTGTTCATATTTCTTTTTTGAACGAGCCAAATTAGTAAGAGATTCTTCGAATATCGTGAATGAAAAGATTGTAGGTTTTGCCTTTATTCAGTAACTCAAAAAAACAAAACGTACATCACGTAGGTAATCAAATCTAATAACTGTAAAAAATTGAACTTTGCTCAATTATTAACTTCCCGTAGGGAAATTTATAGTAATCGCAAAAAAATCGAAAACGAAAATTTTTGCATTTCTTCACGTTTGAAGGTTTCTGAACATTTTGGCATACCTCAGAAAAAATGGATGTGCGTGTGTATGTATGTATGGATACAATTTTTCATCCACGTTTTTGGGCGCACAGATGTACCGATTTGAATGGTTCAAAAAACGATTAGTTTTTGGCAAATCCTGCCATTTCGGAAAAACGGAACAAAGAGTGCAGAAAATAGAAATCTTCTTTTTGAGAGAAAGAGCATCCGTTTTAAATGATCCAAAAAACTTCATGCTTGTGTTGAAAACGATTGCTTTTGGGATTTTTTTTTTAATTTCCAAAAAAAATTTTTTTTGAATATGGAAAATAATTTAAATTTTAATTTTAATTCTAGCTTAAGTTCTAAACCTCACTTATATACTTCAAACAAATAATTTTATTTTAACTCTGCTATTCAGTTTATATAATAATTAAAATTATAAATATAAAACAATGTCCTTCATTGTAAATTCGATTGATTAAATGTTTATTAACTTTTCTGTAAAGATATAAGTTATAATATTTATAATAATCTATTTGAAAACATTTTATATTCCTCGAATATTTCATTACGGTATGGGAAGTTTTAACAATTTGCCTTAAGGCACGATGCCATACACCGCTAGTTTTGCTTTATACCTTGAAGAACGCGAGTAACTTCTATCCCTTCTTCTAATTATCAAAATAAAATAAATGAAATATTGCTAAAGACACATAGACCTCACACTACATGGACTGCTAGTCGAGCGCAATATAAGTGTCTAAAGATATAAGGGAACTGTGACGTCATCTAGTGAACGAGCGTTGCCGACAATCGTGAAACACTCTCTATTGATTAGATTTCATATGTCGTATGTCACGTGCTTGACCTAAAAGTAAATATTCTTTGCTCGATTTGCATAAACAATAGTGGATATTACATATAATATTATACATTATATATCATAATATAATATGACATTTAATCAATCCGGAGTCTTGCATGATTGTCGAGAACGCTCGTTCACTAAGTGACGTCACAGTCCCATTCTATCTTATGACACTTTTTAAAATGGAAAACATATAGAGACTAGCAGTCTTCAAATGTTTTTTTAACTCCCTTCAAGTAAGTTAAAGCAATCGCAAAAAAATCTCGTACTTTAGCAAAAATGAATATATGCATGTGTGTGTGTTTGTGTAGTATATGTGTTTGAATATGATTTGTGTCATGATTTCCAGAGCACGGTTCAACCGATTTGATTGATTCAAAAAACATTTGATCGCTATTAATGGGGATACATGCTGGTTATTGGCAAAGGCAGGTCCAGCCATTTCGAAGATAAGGGGCCAAAATGCAAGAAATGGCAATTTACTTTGTGTACGAAGAAGATTCAAAATAGATTTATTTGTATTGAGGGGATGAGCATAAATTTTTGGGTAGACAGGTTTTGGAGATCTTCATATAAGAATAAAATATATGAAAAAATTCTCGGGCAATTTTCTTTTAAAAATATATACCACTCTTTCTAGAATTAACATATGTAGTTAGAAAAAGTAATAAAAGAGATTTTTTTGTGTTATTTAAACAAAGCAAATCAATTGTATTTTATTGCTGTTATAAAACTATAACAGAGTGAATGAAATTCCATATATTTTGTCGATGTCGATCCATTTTAGATATTATTGGTACTTGCGTGATAAAATACCAGATTAAATTAAGTTAATTTTGTTTATAATTTACATATATTTTCATGAAATGACGTCAACAAAATTAATAATAAATTAAATATATTTAATGTTTACATTTTTGTAGCATTATGCATGCTACAAAAATAAATGTTATAATACTCTACATTAGGTGATATCAGATGGTAATTATATAAGGAAAGATCAATATTTTCACCATTGCTTTTGGGTTAAACTAGTTAATATGCCATATTTTAATGCATAGTTTATTATTGAAATTGTAATTTCGCGGCCTAATTTTTCGTATAATTAGTATAGAAGCTAGAGAACATTTCTATAAAATTTTCTTTATACATTTTCATGATTGTGATTTGAAATGCTTTTATTAATATTTTAGTTTAATTTGGTTTTTCTAATTCAATTCGTTTGATTAAAAACGAATATTTGATAAATCAATAATAATTTTGTTAGACATCGATATTTCAGATACACTTTTTTGTTGTATAAAAAGTCATATTGTTAGTCTATATTGGAGCTAATTCGCTCCAGCAGCAATATTTAAACCAATATGAATATATCCAAGAATTTGAACTGGAAAATATTAACAATATTATAATTAATAATTTTGTCGGTATTATATATGACATGTATAATAATTCACAGCTCTTTGTCCAAAAATGGCACGTGAAATCGCAATAATCATAAAAGGGCATCGTCAGGGACATCTTCATCTTTTTGCTGACATATTTAACTTTACATACAGCTGGACTTTATAATAATTGAAGGCAATAATTATGTCATAATGTCATTTTAAAACTTAATTAAGAAAGGGCAGGGCAAAAAGGTCCAATTTCACTTTATACCAAATGAACTACATCATAACACGAATCAAACAAACAACAATCGAGTTATGATAAAATTTTTCGGGGTAAAGTTCCTGTAAATACCTAATTATAGAAATGTGTTTTTATACTATTGTCATCTGTCCCTTTTTACTACATTCAAACACATTCAATGCCTTATTTTCAAATTTTAAAATCATTTAAGGAACATTATTTCAGGCTACATTATTCAACCAATGCAAAATTTCATGAGCTCATTTGATATAAAGATAATACTGTATATAACCTTGATCTGGTATTTTGTCAGAAATATTCATCAGCAGAGTTGGAATAATTATTAGTTTAATTTATTTCTTATACAATTATTTTTTAACATGATTTTACATTTTTATTTACTATTTTATATTGTTTACGTCTTTGTCAGGGTAAAGGTTTAGTTGGTCTTTTACCCTACCCACATGTGAACTATTATAGAAATTGTATAAAAACATCTTTTGAATTTAACTTAAAATTAACAATACATACTATAAAACAATTAAATAACGTATATTTAAAAATTATATTAAGATCTCGTAAACTTAATAAAAGTGCACACCACCAACGAAGGAAAATACTTTTGTTATAGATTTTCAAACATGGACGTTCATCTCCTGAAAGCGGAGTTGCTTGATTTGAGGCGATTGCACATCTTTTGCTCTCTACTTTCAAATGTTGTTATTAAAATATTTCCAAAGTTACTTGTTTTTTTTTATATCGGTGGTGGACCTTTTTACCCGAGAACCTTTAAGCCCAATTTAATTTTATTTAGACATCTCGAGTTGAGCTTACAAATTTTATATTGTTAATTAAGTTTCTATTACGTAACATTTTAAGATATTTATATATTTATTTATTCAAACAATCCAGTAATATGCAATGGAATACATTACACAAAAGGTTCGTTAAAATATACAAATTTAACAAACAAACAAGCCGTAATCGAGCCAAATTAATATTATATTCTAGGTTCAACATTATATATATATATATATATATATATATATATATAAATACATATATATATACCGATTGAAATCTATATATATATATATATATATATATATATATATATATATATATATATAGATTTCAATCGGTTTCGTTACCAGTTGTATTAATAATTACACCACATAATTAGATCATTTGTCGATTCCGCCTAAAATTTTATCATATGTCTTATTATCATGAAGAAGAATTAGTAATATTATGACGACATTATTCGAATTAAGTGTAATCTGATAACTTAAACTCAAAATAAAATTTTTATCATCAAAAAAACGTTGGTAATTTTTACAGATAAACCTGATGACGTAAAAGGCTTCACCTTTATATTAATGAAGTCATAAGAAATGACAAATAAAATAGGAAATGAGCGATAACCAATAAATCAATACAAGATTTAACAAAATTTTATTATATTATTTTTATTATAGAATAATTTATATACGGTTGTGAGGGTATTCATAAATATACAATTTAACTTTTTTCATGTTTTTATTGTTTTGTGATAAATTATTTATTTGAAATTTGAAATAAAGCCTAAATTAAATGTCTAAACTTAAGAATATTTTTAACCATAATAAAAGTGGTTAATAAAAACTATTTGTGATTTTTATAAAAACTCATCTACTTATATTGGAATTTATATATAATATACACATTATATACACATAATGAATATATCGTTGTATTTTTTATTACTAGTAAAAATATTCCTTAGGTGAAAAAATGTATCTGAAAATTCTGAAAAATTGAATTAAAAATGATTATTTATATGCTTTAATTTTAAGTTTTCATTCATCTATATCTTAGAAATAAGACTTTGAGGATATCGAATGAGTCTTGATACGTTTTTGAGTTTTTTATAATACATTTTATATGGCCTTATAAACTGCAAGTTTTACGCATTTTACATAATTTAAATAGACCATAAAAATATATCAACCAGGACTGTTTAAATTATTTTGGGAAATGCTTCTAAATCGATCAAAGTTTAAATAATTTTGATTGGATGGTGCAAAAGTAGAGTCTACATTCAAGCATCGACAATACATTTAAAGAAATTTTCAAAAATAAACACCATTGTTTAGTTTTTTCTGTCTAATGCAAAAGTTATTTTCTCTCTTTTTTTAAGACAAAGTTTTGGATGATTAAGTATGTCAATTGATATCAAATTGGTCGTACGATGACCCACAATCATAAATTACCGAACCATGTATACATTAATACTAATTAAGTAAACAATGATAGAATATATAGTAGTTTACAAGAAATACCGTTATATTAAACTAGAACTTAATTCATTGTTTTCAGCTTTAAAAAACTGCAATTCTTCTCTGGTAGTTATGTAAGTCTCTTGTCTGCAATAACTTTCATCATAATTTCACAACTGAGCAATCCGCCCAGATCGTATAATATCATAATAATGGAAATACAAAACATTCGCCGATTTAGGTCAAATGTAGGTAATGATGGATTAAGTAATAGATGAGATTTCATTGTCAATTTCTCCATTGATGATAGAACTTAATTCTTCAATTATTTTTATGATTCAAGAATTGTAAGTTGAACGAGGAAGTGACTATGTTTATATACAAACACAGTAATGACGTCTTTAAATAATGACTTTTTTAGTGGATCCTGGAATATAAGTCATACATGATACACAGAGAATTCGAGGTTTTTCAATGTAAATATTATATGATATGTACAAAAAAAGATTAATAAAGAATATATTATTACTCATAGATTTTTAAGTTTTTTTTTAAATATAACACATATATATATATTTTGTAGAGTTTCGAACAAGAATCCAAAAATAATACAAAATAAAAAACAAGAAAAGTTTTTAAAAAAACAATTTCTTTATTTAATTATTTGTTTATTGTCGACGTTTCGGAACTAGGTACGTTCCATCTTCAGGACATCTGTCAAGAAACATGATCTTGATGAGATTTTAGCAAACAATATGTTTAGGAAAAGAAAATAGATTTTTCTTAAATAATGAATTAATTGCAAAAAAAATATAATAATGTACAGAAATATGATAATATGCTCAAAATGAAAATGATAAAAATGATAAAAATAAATGAGTGGATTATCAGAACAGGATATTAAACATAATAGAAAATTTTTTGAAAGTTATGGAATTTTTTTTTTTTTTTTTAAGAAAAGGTTAATGACAAAGTTGAATTAATTACATTACTTTGTCATTAACCTTTTCTTAAAAAAAAAAAAAAAAAAAATTCCATAACTTTCAAAAAATTTTCTATTATGTTTAATATCCTGTTCTGATAATCCACTCATTTATTTTTATCATTTTTATCATTTTCATTTTGAACATATTATCATATTTCTGTACATTATTATATTTTTTTTGCAATTAATTCATTATTTAAGAAAAATCTATTTTCTTTTCCTAAACATATTGTTTGCTAAAATCTCATCAAGATCATGTTTCTTGACAGATGTCCTGAAGATGGAACGTACCTAGTTCCGAAACGTCGACAATAAACAAATAATTAAATAAAGAAATTGTTTTTTTTTAAAACTTTTCTTGTTTTTTATTTTGTATTATTTTTGGATTCTTGTTCGAAACTCTACAAAATATACACAAATCCAAGACTCTACCATTCAATATATATATATATATATATATATATATATATATATATATATATATATATATATATACATACAATACATATAAAAATATATTTAAACACCCTATTTATATTTTTTATGGACAATATACATACCATACTAAATGGAATAAAACAAAAATATTAATACTTTTCTTACGAATATTTAAATAGCAATAAAACACCAAAATATAATGAAAAATATAAAACTCAGAATAGGTTGATAGAAAAAATAATTGTACATATATTCTCTATTTTCAGTTACAGTAAAAATATATAGGTTTTAATATACAGTTATTATATGGCTTTTTTCCAACATGAGTCTATTTTATACTGCTATATTATTCAAACTAGAATATTTTTATTAATGCATCTTTTTATATAAGGTAGTAATGTAATAGATGTAATATTAATCTTTTTATATAAGATAGGGCGGGCATGAAGGTCCCCTTTGACTTTGAGCTATTAAATTGTGAAAACCAAACTAATTATATTACGACAAATTACACATATCAAACAAACAACTATTGACTATGTTGAGTAAAACTCCCCTCTAAATCATTGCAAAAATGCATTTCATTAGCTGTGTTTTAAACAGCACTTGGTCCTTTTTACTCCATAACCCAGGTAAAATCGGGCGAACAAATCCAATGTTTTATTTTTAAGTTTAAAGTGATTTTACGAAGTAATACCTACAATACTGAACCAATGCAAAATATAAAATCAATGGGCATATTTTTGAAAAAGATAACACTTTATTTGTTTTTGAGTTATCAGTAATGGACCGCATACGCATTTAAATTTTATTATTATTATGATATTATTTATGTATCGATTTTATTATTTTTATATTTAATCTAACTCAAAATTCAGTCAATATATTATTTATTGAAAGGATTTTAAAAGATGAATAGATGCAAAAAATGTTATAATTTGGGTACTAAATAAATTTTGTTTCAAAGAATATCATCAGTTTTGAGGAAGGCTGCAGTTTTCTCATTTTATAGTATATTGTAAATTTTTTAATGATAAATTATCATATTTATTCTATATACTCCTAAATTCTCTAGAATTAATTTAAACTTTGTTGAATTTTTATCCTATATCATTCTCGAGTTTTCGACTCTTGTTTCATCCAAACTTGGTATATTGTTATTTCTTCTAATTATTTCAATTATGCATGTAAATATATAATTTATGTAATTTTCTAAACATTTCTATTTGCAATTACCTGATTAAACCAGTTTTATTTCGAATAATTAATTCCTTTGTTTTAATACCATCTGACCACATACTGATTACTGATGATGATTCGTTTACGTATTCCAATTTTTGAAAAAACTATAAAACATTGTTTAGTAAAGCTAATAAACATTGTAACTATCAAAATAATTTGATCAAAATTTGTGGAATAGGTTTAAACAAGTGATTTTAAATAAATTTATGAATCTGATTCCTGAATAATACTAGTACATTGAACAGTACATACAGAACTACTACTGTTAAAACATTATTAACAAAAATAACGGTTGTTTTGTTCAAATTAATAATCATGACCTTTTAGAATAGATTTTTCAATGAATTTAATTGCCAATCTAGGTGTCTATCAAAACTACATTTTTCTACTTATACAATTTCATATGCTTTCATATTTATTATCATTCTTAAATTACTACCAATACCTACTTAAAATTTGTCTTTTCAACATATATTTTTTTTGGTCTCATATTACAATAAAACCATACATGATTTTTTTTATTTAATCAAAAATTAAACCAAAACATTTATTATGCATTTTATTTTTTATCGGCCTTAATATTTTCTTAATCTTCTTAATATTTAATCATATATTTTCATTTGTCTTCCTAACAGAATTACTATTGTGTAAATCCATTATGAAGATTCACTTAAATCCCGATCTTTTTTATAAATTGGCCAATATTGATTTAATAATAACTTCTAAATGCCACTTTATTTTTAACATTATTTAAACTGTGATATAACTTTAGTTTCTGCTAATAAATTAGTAATCTTGCTCTTGAATTGCAAAGTAACCTTGCTGACAATTTTGGATTAGATAACAAACTAATCATATGGCTGAAACAATTGCGCCACGAATGTTAAGAAAACTATTAAGTAATATGAACCGTGAAAAATTTTATTATCGATTTCGATTAATTCATTTTGTTATGAAATTTACTGCATTAGATGATGTTTAAATTATGCTATTAAAAAATTAAACAAAAATTATAATTAGTTTTATGAAGACATGAGGAATTTTGGATAATAGGACACAAATATTTGGACATCAAAATAATAAATAATAATCTGCACAATATCAACTGTTGTAAAAAAATTAGGAAGTATTTAATAAATATGCCCAAATGTAAATTGCAAATCTTTACTTCTATAGGATTTATTATAGGCGAATTATGACCAGTTACTTTTAAAATGAATCAATTTCTATGTTTTTTATACAGAGCTTTTTTTGAAGAAAATGGTTTTATACCTTGTGATTATCTTATTAGGGCATAAAATCTCGAAGTCGATAATTATATTATTTTATAGATATCTAAAATTAATTCAACGAGAGAAATTCACGATTTAAGCAAAACAAAAATCGTATCAATAGACTTAAATCATAAGTATGTACTTTTAAAAAATCCAGGTATGAATCTCATAATTTGTTTAATCATTGCGATGAGAACAAGCAAAAATTGTTTCTATAAATGTTTTGAAATAACTGACCGTGGAAATTTAAATAAATAACTTGAAGCAATATTTATACAAATACATTTATGTTTATAAACAAATATTAAGCGGAAATATCAATCATAGACATACCTTGATGCATTATTTCATCTTTAAAATTCTTAAAAGAATATATTATTATAAATTAAATACGGCAAATTAATATGGTAAAAAATATTGTTTTTAATGGGTTTAAATACCATTCAATTCTAATCAGTTACTATCAGATAGAGCATTTATTTCAATAACAATAGGTTCAATTAATTTTTTTTTAAATTAATAAAAATGTAATTTACTGTTTTTCTAGTAAAGGATTTAATTTGCCACATAATTAATATGTATTTTATAAGTTACTATAAAAGGACTCACTTAATAATAATATATAGTATAAATATTTATTATATTATATATTATATTAATTTATTATAAAATTAATTACCTATTATCCCTTGTAATTAATTATTTCAATAACAATTATTTTCTAATATATATA
>NW_020536999.1:49271530-49316118 GCF_003426905.1 Ctenocephalides felis | reverse complement strand
ACAGGTATTATTGTGAGTGATAATACAAAAATGAATTGTAATCAATTATTAAATACTTAATAGAATAATAGAGTAGGAAATACGCTCTATTTTCTATTAATATATTTATATAGGTTTTCAAGTAAAATATCGATCTAATATTTATCATTATTTATGATAATCCTAAATAATGATAAATAACTTCAATTCTCCTGATATTTTTAGACTTTTTCTTATGACGATTTAGAGACAATATTTCTCAATATTTACCTATTTTACATAAAGTGATGGAAATAACAATTAATCATGATCGTTGAACATATTTTAAAAAACAATGATTCATAAAACAGTATTTGAAGACAACATGTTGGGTTTTTCTAGTTATTATACCACTAAGAACATGTTACAACTTTATAATATATTCAACCAGACGCCATTGACAAAACCAATGTTGACATTGAAAGTTGATTGGAATCTTCATATAGGTTTCACTTCCGATAAAAAACAAGTGTGATAAGCAATATTTTAAAGACAGGTAGAAATAGATTATATAATAATATCAATGATTTATTAATATTATTACTGGCAACCATTTGAACTATTTACACGTTTTTATGAACAGTTGTCATGTATTTTCTACGAGCTCTCTTCTGTAAAAGGCTATCCAACTGTTGTCCTCTCCCTTTGATTTATACTTTACATACTTGTGTATGGTGATGTGATATATTGCAACGGTGACCTGAAAGTTCATTTCCACTTGAAAACATATTTTGGTCTATATTTTTAATGAAAAGTGATATTACTACTGCTAAGACATCAGTTGTACGTGTACCTATTGTAGGATTTGAACTCGAAACCTATGGTTGCAAGGCCGTAGTTTTTACTATTGCACTACGAAACGTCAAATAAAATATAAGAAGTTTATAAGAGAACCAATAATGTTAATTATGCATTACATTTGTATATATTTAAATACTTGTATAAGTTTTGCATAGTTACTAGTTATATTTTACAAGTTTCGAGTATCTCAGTATGATCAAATATTTCGAGTAGATACTATTATTGAAAAGGTAATATTTAATTGTCGTTTTTATGAAAATTATTATTAAAAATAAATTTTTCATTGCCGTTTATTGTTGTTTCGCTTCGGAGAACAGGTATCATATTTGTGATCATGGACGACTTTTTTCATTATTTTTTGCTGGCATTAGTCTAAAGTTGTTTGAATTTGCTTAGTGGAATATTTTAAAAATATATTTTTGTACATAAATATACAGTTTTAAATAAAAAGTTTTTAACAGGCAATTATCCAGTTATTCAAAAGAATTTTGAACAAAAATATAAAAAGCAGAACCTCTCGAAGTTGACCGATTTTAAAAAAACTCAATTAATAGTTGAACAAAAAACTTAATTCTTGAAAACTTGGGTCAATTGTATTATTATTTTCTACTGTGGCCCTAAAAATATTATTCGTTGTTACGGTGGCAAAGTTTGAATAATATTTTAATTAATATTAATATTAATCAAAATTAACTAAATAACCGTAAAATGGTCATTATTTCACCAAAGCCTTAGGTTGAACTTAAAAGCTCATCATTTCCAAACAACGTGAGATTTTTTTAACTGTCCGAAGTGTAAGTTATAGTATTAGGCCAAAAATCGAAAACAAAAATATTTGCATATCTTCACGTTTCAGAGGTTTCTGAACATTTTGGCGTACCTCAGAAAAAATGGATGTGAGTGTATGTGTGTGCGTGTGTATGTGTAGAGACAATTTTTGCGAGCGTACAGATGAACCGATTTGAAAAATTCAAAAAGCAATCGATTCCTATTGATAGAGAGATGTACTGATTAGCTTTTAAA
Source organism: Ctenocephalides felis (assembly GCF_003426905.1). Classification (NCBI taxonomy): domain Eukaryota; kingdom Metazoa; phylum Arthropoda; class Insecta; order Siphonaptera; family Pulicidae; genus Ctenocephalides; species Ctenocephalides felis. The sequence goes on along the minus strand of NW_020536999.1, from coordinate 49,314,276 downwards.
GAAGACTGGTCCAGCGACTTCGGAGATATGGAGCAAAAAGTACTAAAAATGTCAGTTTTTAAGAGAACGGATCAACCGAATTTAATAATTCAGAAAACATTCGATTCGTATTGATGAGGAGAAGTGGTGATTAGATTTTGACAGAGACAGGTTCAGCCATTTCCGATAAAAGGAGAATATGCAAATAGTGGCAGTTTTTGAGAGAACTAAGCATCCGATTTGAATGGTTTGAAAAATTTTCTGCTTGTGTTGAAAAAACAATTGCTTTGGAAAAAATTGTTTTATTTCAATTTTTGTTTTTTGTTTTTTTTTCAAAAAAATTTTTTTTATATCGAAAAAAATTTCAGATTTTAATTTTAATTCTGGCTGAAATTATAAGGATCATTTACATACATTAAATAAAAAAATTAACTTTATAATTCAGTTTATGAATAATTCTTATGAATATTAGACAATGTTACATAGTATTTATAATAATCTACTTGAAAACATTTAATATTCCTCGATCATTTCGTTACAATATGGGAAGCTTCAGCAATTTGCCTTAAGGATCACGATGTCATACATCACTTGGCTTTTTTTTTGGTCAGTTGAGGTGAATACTATCACCTCGTTGTGGCTTTACGTTAAATTCTGGGACACAATGTATATTGTTTTCGTAGAGAATATATTCTATATTAAAAAGTTCATGAATATTGTTTTCGTAGAGAATATATTTTATATTAAAAAGTTCATGAACAATAACAAAGGATTTATTGACAAATATACCTAGCTTCAAATAATTTTAATACTACAAAAATAAAAAAGTAATTATAACAAACAAATTCTTATTAAAACAAACAATTTGCTATAATATATATTAATATAGTAAAGAAAAAACGACTAAATTGTCAAATATTTATACAAAGTGCGTGGTGTACTAAACAAATACTAACTAGCTGTAAGTGGAATTCTGTCTTAAGGCAATTAAGGCATCGTGCCTTAAGGCAAATTGCTGGAACTTCCCGTACGAAAAATTATTATTTTTTTTAAAAACGATTAACATTTCTGAAAAAAATTTACTTCGAAAAAATTAGATTTTTGAGAAAAAATTACTTTTTTTTGGAAAAAAAAATTTTTTTTTAATTTTTTTTTTAAAAAAATGTTTTCTTTATTTTGACATATTTTGAAAGATCGAAACTTTTTTTCAAAGCAATCGTACTGCTTTAACTGCATAAAGACGAAATATCAAACTGCGTAAGCGCCGCGTCGACGTCTAACGCGTAAACATTGGTACGGAACCCATAGGAATGTGAACCAAAATTATACTTATTGTTAAAATCTCTATAAAATATCTGATAATTTAATGTGCATATGTCTAATGATCATTTTTGCATTTTTTTATACCAAATGGCATTTTTTTATACCAAATCTCCGAAACCGCTGGATGAAAATTTGATCAATTCTTCACCTTATCAATACAAGTAAAATGTTTTTTGAATTATTAAAATCGGACGATCCGTTCTCTTAAAAACTGAGTTACCGCTTTCGGCACTTTTTGCCCCGTATCTTCGGAACGGCTAGACCTGACTTCGCCAAAAACTAATCAGCACGTCTCCTTATCAATACGAATCGAATGTTTTTTGAAAAATTCAAATCAGTTGATCGGTGTTCCCAAAATCGTCGACGAAAATTTGTATCCGCACATACATACACACACGCACACACACACACACACACACACACACACACATCCATTTTTTCTAAGGTATGCCAAAATATTCAGAAACCTTTGAAACGTCGAGAAATGCAAAAATTTTCATTTTCGATTTTTTTGCGATTACTATAACTTGCCCTACGGGAAGTTAAAAATAAATTAGACAAGTTTACAAATTTGAACTTCCACTATACAAACAAATATGCATTATAAACCAAGGTTAAAACTAGCTGTAAGTGGAATTCTGTCTTAAGGCAATTAGGGCATCGTGCCTTAAGGCAAATTGCTGGAACTTCCCGTACCAAAAATTATTATTATTTTTTAAAACGATTAACATTTTTGAAAAAAAATTAGTTTTAAAAAATAAGATTTTTGAGAAACTATAAATTGGACAAAAATTAGTTTTTTTTGAAAAAAAAAATATTTAAAAAAAATTTTTTTTTTAATTTTTTTTTTTTTTTTTGAAAAAAAATTTTTTTTCTTTATTTTGACATATTGTGGAAGATCTGAACTTTTTTTTCAAAGCAATCGTACTGCTTTAACTACCTAGGAACAAAATATAAAGCGCGTAAGCGCCGCGTCGCTGTCTAACGCATAAGCATTGGTACGGAACCGATAGGAATGTTAACAAAATGTATACTTATTGTTAAAATCTCTATAAAATGTCTGATAATTTGATGTGCATATGTCTAATGATCATTTTTGACCGCCAAATGGCTCATTTTTTTACTTTTTCCTCTATATCTCCGAAACCGCTGGACCTACCTTCATGAAAGTTGTATCGATTCTTCATCTTGTCAATACAAATAAAATGTTTTTTGAATTATTAAAATCGGACGCTCCGTTCTCTTAAAAACTGAGTTACCGTTTTCGGAACTTTTTACCCCGTATCTTCGGAACGGCTTGACCTGCCTTTGCCAAAAACTAATCAGCACGTCTCCTTATCAATACGGATCGAATGTTTTTTGAATTATTCAAATCGGTTGATCCGTGTTCCCGAAATCGTCGACGAAAATTTGTATCCGCACATACATACACACACATACATACATACACACACACATACACACACACATACACACACACACACACACACACACACACACACACATACATCCATTTTTTCTAAGGTATGCCAAAATGTTCAGAAACCTCTGAAACGTAAAGATATATAAAAATTTTCATTTTCGATTTTTTTGCGATTACTATAACTTGCCCTACGGGAAGTTAATAAACTGCATCAGTATAAATTCATGCCTTTTTATACAATTCTTGACTTTTTCTAAAAAGATGTTACGTCTATTTCAAATCATGGCATTTATGGATTGCAACGAAGATTGTATAGGATTTGGTGATGGTGGTTGTACAATTTTAATGTGCAGTTTTCTTTTTGTCCACGACATGAAGAATACAAGGATGTATAATGGCATAGGTCAATATTCCGACAGCACAATATCCAAGAGATATAAATGGCTTCCTCCAGTCCAAAGTCGGATAAAGAAATGGTAGGAGTTCCCTGCGAATGGTGAGGAATACTAATTAATGAGGTATTGACTCATCTATTGTTCTTATAATTTAATGACGGTATGAAGGACCAAGTGCAGCAATATGTAGTTACTGGCTTAATAGACATATTTACTAAATTATTGGGTAATTGGGATGCAATTTCACATTCTACTCTAATGAGAAAAGGTTTCGTTTATGAAGTTCTCCAATAAAACTTTTTTGGTCGATGCTCATTGAAAATTAATTATCCAATAGTTTTATTTAGAATACCCAATTATATTATATATACAAATTTTTTGGGGCTAATAAGGGAGTAAAATGATGGAAGTAAAAACAAGTAAAGTTAAAACTTTCTTAAAACAATATTTGAAAGTAGAGTGATTAAGATGTATAAGAGTACTGCGGTTTAGTTTACGATACCTTATATTTTATATATTCTTTGAGTAATTTTTAAGTTGAATTCAACGGTTATTTGCATATAACCCATATAAAACCTTTCATGTGGGTGGGGTAAAAAGGACCACCTGAGGCTTTTCCCTATCACAAGTGTAAACATTAAAAAATAGTACATAAAAAAGTTAATTGAGTTAAAAAGCGAAATTTTAAACAAGAAAAGTTAAATAAAGAGTTACTCTAACTCTTCTGATGACTTTTCCTTGCAACATGCCATATCAAGGTTATATACAGTGTCATCTTTGCAAAAATATACCCATTAAATTTATAATTTGCAGTGGCTGAATAGTGTAGGAATTATTTCCTAAAATCTCTTTAATCACTTAACTTCACCACTGCTGAATTAAAAATAAGACATTGGATCTGTTTGCCGCCTGGCTGTTCCATTTTTCTTCGCCCAAAGCGTAAAAAGGACCAGGTGACAATTTTTTTTAAATCAACCAAAAAAACACATTTCTACAATGATGAATGGGCTGGATGTTTCACTGAACATAGTCAGATAGTTGTTTGTTTGATATGTGGTATTTGTTGTGATATAATTCGTTCGGTTATCACAATATAATTGCTCACAGTTAAATTGGACCTTTGAGCCCATAGTTAAATTGGACCTTTGATTTTTATTGAGACATCAACGATCGAAAAGTAACTATACTTAATCTCATTAATTTAAACTTTAATTTAACTTATAGAATAATTATAATGTGCTGAATATTTCTGAAATAATATTCTGAATATTTCCTTTACCTTCCTGTTCCTCCTGCCATGAAGTAAATCCAACTAAACAATTCATATACAGCGGCCATCAACATCGACCAAAATGTATGAAGAAAGCGGAAGGGATGTGCCACCACGATGAAATCAATCATCATCAATATAAAATTGAATATATGAATTGTAACTGTTATAAAATCTAGACTATCATCTAAAATGTTATCAAAATATTGTATAAATTTATTTAGTTTATATATTTACATTTCAAGAAAATATATTGACTGTCTGTACCTTTGCAAGTAGTTTCTTCTAGACGCGGATTCAGTAGATCAGCCGTAAGACCAGGATGTAAATTTGTGTACAGCAATTTTGCGAGTACAGAATTTCTGCGAGAAATCCCTACTCGTGCGCTCCAGAGTGCCTTACAAAGCTGTTTGTGGCCAATTTGTTATTTTTGTAATACTTTTACCATTAAGTCTCGAAGAGCTGAAAGAAAATCTCTACTGTACACTCTGGAGGGCCTTACATAGCTGTATTTTTGTATTGTGGCCAATTGATTTTTGTAATAAAGACTCGAAGAGCTGAAAGAGAAATCCCTACTCGTGCGCTCCAGAGTGCCTTACATAGCTGTTTGTGGCCAATTTGTTATTTTTGTAATACTTTTACCATTAAGTCTCGTAGAGCTGAAAGAGAAATCCCTACTGTACACTCTGGAGGGCCTTACATAGCTGTATTTTTGTATTGTGGCCAATTGATTTTTGTAATAAAGACTCGAAGAGCTGAAAGAGAAATCCCTACTCGTGCGCTCCAGAGTGCCTTACATAGCTGTTTGTGGCCAATTTGTTATTTTTGTAATACTTTTACCATTAAGTCTCGTAGAGCTGAAAGAAAATCTCTACTGTACACTCTGGAGGGCCTTACATAGCTGTATTTTTGTATTGTGGCCAATTGATTTTTGTAATAAAGACTCGAAGAGCTGAAAGAGAAATCCCTACTCGTGCGCTCCAGAGTGCCTTACATAGCTGTTTGTGGCCAATTTGTTATTTTTGTAATACTTTTACCATTAAGTCTCGAAGAGCTGAAAGATAAATCCCTACTGTACACTCTGGAGGGCCTTACATAGCTGTATTTTTGTTTGTGGCCAATTGATTTTTGTAATAAAGACTCGAAGAGCTGAAAGAGAAATCCCTACTCGTGCGCTCCAGAGTGCCTTACATAGCTGTTTCTGGCCAATTTGTTATTTTTGTAATACTTTTACCATAAAGTCTCGAAGAGCTGAAAGAGAAATCCCTACTGTACACTCTGGAGGGCCTTACATAGCTGTATATTTGTTTGTGGCCAATTGATTTTTGTAATAAAGACTCGAAGAGCTGAAAGAGAAATCCCTACTCGTGCGCTCCAGAGTGCCTTACATAGCTGTTTGTGGCCAATTTGTTATTTTTGTAATACTTTTACCATTAAGTAAATATTTGTAATACTATTACCTTTTTGTAATACTTTTAACCATTATGACTAGAAGAGCTGAAGACTTGAAGACTCAAAACGCTGAAGACTTGAAGAGTCAAAGTCGAAACTGATGAGGGTGGAAAACAAATTAAAACCTGACAAAGGGTAGAATGCTTGAAGAGCTGAAAAAGAAATCCTTACTCGTGCACTCTAGAGGGCCTTACATAGCTGTTTTTGTTTGTGGCCAATTTATTTTTGTAGTAGAGACTTGTAGAGCTGAAAGAGAAATCCCTACTAATGCACTCCAGACGCCTTACATAGCTGTTTGTGGCCAATTTATTTTCATTTTTGTAATACTTTTACCATTGACTCGAAGAGCTGAAAAAGAAAGCCCTACTCGTGCGATCTAGAGTGCCTTACATAGCTGTTTTTGTTTGTGGCCAATTTATTTTTGTAGTAAAGACTTGTAGAGCTGAAAGAGAAATCCCTACTCATGCACTCTAGACGCCTTACATAGCTGTTTGTGGCCAATTTATTATTGTTTTTGTAAAAAAGACTCGAAGAGCTGAAAAAGAAAGCCCTACTCGTGCGATCTAGAGTGCCTTACATAGCTGTTTTTGTTTGTGGCCAATTTATTTTTGTAGTAAAGACTTGTAGAGCTGAAAGAGAAATCCCTACTCATGCACTCTAGACGCCTTACATAGCTGTTTGTGGCCAATTTATTATTGTTTTTGTAATACTTTTACCATTAAGACTCGAAGAGCTGAAAAAGAAAGCCCTATTCGTGCGATCTAGAGTGCCTTACATAGCTGTTATCGGAAATCAAACAATTTGCCGATTATAAAATATTTATTCGTTTATACCGTGATAAATTTCATAAATTTATCTAAACCAAAACTTTACATTGTTCAAAACAAATGATCCAACAAAACCCTGCGTCAATTATAATTTTTCTCTCGCTTACTAAAATTGACGCGACCTGCCAATCTCCCACATATTACTTCCCACTATCGGAAATCAAACAATTTGCAGATTATAAAATATTTATTCGTTTATACCGTGATAAATTTCATAAATTTATCTAAACCAAAACTTTACATTGTTCAAAACAAATGATCCAACAAAACCCTGCGTCAATTATAATTTTTCTCTCGCTTACTAAAATTGACGCGACCTGCCAATCTCCCACACTGTTTTTGTTTGTGGCCAATTTATTTTTGTAGTAAAGACTTGTAGAGCTGAAAGAGAAATCCCTACTCATGCACTCTAGACGCCTTACATAGCTGTTTGTGGCCAATTTATTTTCATTTTTGTAATACTTTTACCATTGACTCGAAGAGCTGAAAAAGAAAGCCCTACTCGTGCGATCTAGAGTGCCTTACATAGCTGTTTTTGTTTGTGGCCAATTTATTTTTGTAGTAAAGACTTGTAGAGCTGAAAGAGAAATCCCTACTCATGCACTCTAGACGCCTTACATAGCTGTTTGTGGCCAATTTATTATTGTTTTTGTAATACTTTTACCATTAAGACTCGAAGAGCTGAAAAAGAAAGCCCTACTCGTGTGATCTAGAGTGCCTTAAATAGCTGTTTTTGTTTGTGGCCAATTTATTTTTGTAGTAAAGACTTGTAGAGCTGAAAGAGAAACCCCTACTCATGCACTCTAGACGCCTTACATAGCTGTTTGTTGCCAATTTATTATTGTTTTTGTAATACTTTTACCATTAAGACTCGAAGAGCTGAAAAAGAAAGCCCTACTCGTGCGATATAGAGTGCCTTACATAGCTGTTTTTGTTTGTGGCCAATTTATTTTTGTAGTAAAGACTTGTAGAGCTGAAAGAGAAATTCCTACTCATGCACTCTAGACGCCTTACATAGCTGTTTGTTGCCAATTTATTATTGTTTTTGTCATACTTTTACCATTAAGACTCGAAGAGCTGAAAAAGAAAGCCCTACTCGTGCGATCTAGAGTGCCTTACATAGCTGTTTTTGTTTGTGGCCAATTTATTTTTGTAGTAAAGACTTGTAGAGCTGAAAGAGAAATCCCTACTAATGCACTTCAGACGCCTTACATAGCTGTTTGTGGCCAATTTATTTTCATTTTTGTAATACTTTTACCATTGACTCGAAGAGCTGAAAAAGAAAGCCCTACTCGTGCGATCTAGAGTGCCTTACATAGCTGTTTTTGTTTGTGGCCAATTTATTTTTGTAGTAAAGACTTGTAGAGCTGAAAGAGAAATCCCTACTCAAGCACTCTAGACGCCTTACATAGCTGTTTGTGGCCAATTTATTATTGGTTTTGTAATACTTTTACCATTAAGACTCGAAGAGCTGAAAAAGAAGCCCTACTCGTGCGATCCAGAGTGCCTTACATAGCTGTTTTTGTTTGTGGCCAATTTATTTTTGTAGTAAAGACTTGTAGAGCTGAAAGAGAAATCCCTACTAATGCACTCCAGACGCCTTACATAGCTGTTTGTGGCCAATTTATTTTCGTTTTTGTAATACTTTTACCATTGACTCGAAGAGCTGAAAAAGAAAGCCCTACTCGTGCGATCTAGAGTGCCTTACATAGATGTTTGTGGCCAATTTGTTATTTTTGTAAAACTTTTACCATTAAGTCTCGAAGAACTGAAAGAGAAATCCCTACTGTACACTCTGGAGGGCCTTACATAGCTGTATATTTGTTTGTGGCCAATTAATTTTTGTAATAAAGACTCGAAGAGCTGAAAGAGAAATCCCTACTCGTGCGCTCCAGAGTGCCTTACATAGCTGTTTGTGGCCAATTTGTTATTTTTGTAATACTTTTACCATTAAGATTCTAACTATTACCTTTTTGTAATACTTTTAACCATTATGACTAGAAGAGCTGAAGACTTGAAGACTCAAAACGCTGAAGACTTGAAGAGTCAAAGTCGAAACTGATGAGGGTGGAAAACAAATTAAAAGCTGACAAAGGGTAGAATGCTTGAAGAGCTGAAAAAGAAATCCTTACTCGTGCACTCTAGAGGGCCTTACATATCTGTTTTTGTTTGTGGCCAATTTATTTTTGTAGTAAAGACTTGTAGAGCTGAAAGACAAATCCCTACTCATGCACTCTAGACGCCTTACATAGCTGTTTGTGGCCAATTTATTATTGTTTTTGTAATACTTTTACCATTAAGACTCGAAGAGCTGAAAAAGAAAGCCCTACTCGTGTGATCTAGAGTGCCTTAAATAGCTGTTTTTGTTTGTGGCCAATTTATTTTTGTAGTAAAGACTTGTAGAGCTGAAAGAGAAATCCCTACTTATGCACTCTAGACGCCTTACATAGCTGTTTGTGGCCAATTTATTATTGTTTTTGTAATACTTTTACCATTAAGACTCGAAGAGCTGAAAAAGAAAGCCCTACTCGTGCGATATAGAGTGCCTTACATAGCTGTTTTTGTTTGTGGCCAATTTATTTTTGTAGTAAAGACTTGTAGAGCTGAAAGAGAAATCCCTACTCATGCACTATAGACGCCTTACATAGCTGTTTGTGGCCAATTTATTATTGTTTTTGTAATACTTTTACCATTAAGACTCGAAGAGCTGAAAAAGAAAGCCCTACTCGTGCGATCTAGAGTGCCTTAAATAGCTGTTTTTGTTTGTGGCCAATTTATTTTTGTAGTAAAGACTTGTAGAGCTGAAAGAGAAATCCCTACTAATGCACTCCAGACGCCTTACATAGCTGTTTGTGGCCAATTTATTTTCATTTTTGTAATACTTTTACCATAGACTCGAAGAGCTGAAAAAGAAAGCCCTACTCGTGCGATTTAGAGTGCCTTACATAGCTGTTTTTGTTTGTGGCCAATTTATTTTTGTAGTAAAGACTTGTAGAGCTGAAAGAGAAATCCCTACTCACGCACTCTAGACGCCTTACATAGCTGTTTGTGGCCAATTTATTATTGGTTTTGTAATACTTTTACCATTAAGACTCGAAGAGCTGAAAAAGAAGCCCTACTCGTGCGATCCAGAGTGCCTTACATAGCTGTTTTTGTTTGTGGCCAATTTATTTTTGTAGTAAAGACTTATAGAGCTGAAAGAGAAATCCCTACTAATGCACTCCAGACGCCTTACATAGCTGTTTGTGGCCAATTTATTTTCGTTTTTGTAATACTTTTACCATTGACTCGAAGAGCTGAAAAAGAAAGCCCTACTCGTGCGATCTAGAGTGCCTTACATAGCTGTTTGTGGCCAATTTGTTATTTTTGTAAAACTTTTACCATTAAGTCTCGAAGAACTGAAAGAGAAATCCCTACTGTACACTCTGGAGGGCCTTACATAGCTGTGTATTTGTTTGTGGCCAATTGATTTTTGTAATAAAGACTCGAAGAGCTGAAAGAGAAATCCCTACTCGTGCGCTCCAGAGTGCCTTACATAGCTGTTTGTGGCCAATTTGTTATTTTTGTAATACTTTTACCATTAAGATTCTAACTATTACATTTTTGTAATACTTTTAACCATTATGACTAGAAGAGCTGAAGACTTGAAGACTCAAAACGCTGAAGACTTGAAGAGTCAAAGTCGAAACTGATGAGGGTGGAAAACAAATTAAAAGCTGACAAAGGGTAGAATGCTTGAAGAGCTGAAAGAGAAATCCTTACTCGTGCACTCTAGAGGGCCTTACATAGCTGTATTTTTGTTTGTGGCCAATTTATAATTTTTGTAATAAAGTCTCGAAAAGCTGAAAGAGAAATCCCTACTCGTGCGCTCCAGAGCGCCTTACATAGCTGTTTGTGGCCAATTTGTTATTTTTGTAATACTTTTACCATAAAGTCTCGAAGAGCTGAAAGAGAAACCCTACTGTACACTGGAGGCCTTACATAGCTGTATTTTGTTTGTGGCCAATTGATTTTTGTAATAAAGACTCGAAGAGCTGAAAGAGAAATCCCTACTGTGCCTCCAGAGTGCCTTACATAGCTGTTTGTGGCCAATTTGTTATTTTTGTAATACTTTTACCATTAATCTCGAAGAGCTGAAAGAAATCTCTACTCGTACCACTCTGGAGGGCCTTACATAGCTGTATTTTTGTTTGTGGCCAATTTTATTTTTGTATAAAGACTCGAAGAGCTGAAAAGAAATCCCTACTCGTGCGCTCCAGAGTGCCTTACATAGCTGTTTGTGGCCAATTTGTTATTTTGGTAATACTTTTACCATTAAGACTCGAAGAGCTGAAAGAGAAATCCCTACTGTGCGATCTAGAGGGCCTTACATAGCTGTTTTTGTTTGTGGCCAATTGATTTTGTAATAAAGACTCGAAGAGCTGAAAGAGAATCCCTACTCGTGCACTCCAGAGTGCCTTACATAGCTGTTCTGGCCAATTTGTTATTTTTGTAATACTTTTACCATAAAGTCTCGAAGAGCTGAAAGAGAAATCCCTACTGTACACTCTGGAGGGCCTTACATAGCTGTATATTTGTTTGTGGCCAATTGATTTTTGTAATAAAGACTCGAAGAGCTGAAAGAGAAATCCTACTCGTGCGCTCCAGAGTGCCTTACATAGCTGTTTGTGGCCAATTTGTTATTTTTGTAATACTTTTACCATTAAGTAAGATTTGTAATACTATTACTCTTTTTGTAATACTTTTTACCATATGACTAGAAGAGCTGAAGACTTGAAGACTCAAAACGCTGAAGACTTGAAGAGTCAAAGTCGACAACTGATGAGGGTGGAAACAATTAAAACCTGACAAAGGGTAGAATGCTTGAAGAGCTGAAAAAGAAATCTTACTCGTGCACTCTAGAGGGCCTTACATAGCTGTTTTTGTTTGTGGCCAATTTATTTTTGTTGTAGAGACTTTAGAGCTGAAAGAAATCCCTACTAATGCACTCCAGACGCCTTACATAGCTGTTTGTGGCCAATTTTTTTCATTTTTGTAATACTTTTACCATTGACTCGAAGAGCTGAAAAAGAAAGCCCTACTCGTGCGATCTAGAGTGCCTTACATAGCTGTTTTTGTTTGTGGCCAATTTATTTTTGTAGTAAAGACTTGTAGAGCTGAAGAGAAATCCCTACTCATGCACTCTAGACGCCTTACATAGCTGTTTTTGGCCAATTTATTATTGTTTTATTTTTAAAAGACTCGAAGAGCTGAAAAAGAAAGCCCTACTCGTGCGATCTAGAGTGCCTTACATAGCTGTTTTTGTTTGTTGCCAATTTATTTTTGTAGTAAAGACTTGTAGAGCTGAAAGAGAAATCCCTACTCATGCACTCTAGACGCCTTACATAGCTGTTTGTGGCCAATTTATTATTGTTTTTGTAATACTTTTACCATTAAGACTCGAAGAGCTGAAAAAGAAAGCCCTATTCGTGCGATCTAGAGTGCCTTACATAGCTGTTATCGGAAATCAAACAATTTGGCCGATTTAAAATATTTATATCGTTTAGACCTTGTAAATTTCATAAATTTATCTAAACCAAACTTTACATGTTCAAACAAATGATCCAACAAAACCCTGCGTCAATTATAATTTTTCTCTCGCTTACTAAAATTGACGCGACCTGCCAATCTCCCACATATTACTCCCACTATCGGAAATCAAACAATTTGCAGATTATAAATATTTATTTTCGTTTATACCGTGATAAATTTCATAAATTTTATCTAAACAAAACTTTACATTGTTCAAAACAAATGATCCAACAAACCCTGCGTCCATTATAATTTTTCTCTCGCTTACTAAAATTGACGCGACTGCCAATCTCCCACACTGTTTTTGTTTGTGGCCAATTTATTTTTGTAGTAAAGACTTGTAGAGCTGAAAGAGAAATCCCTACTCATGCACTCTAGACGCCTTACATAGCTGTTTGTGGCCAATTTATTTTCATTTTTGTAATACTTTTACCATTGACTCGAAGAGCTGAAAAAGAAAGCCCTACTCGTGCGATCTAGAGTGCCTTACATAGCTGTTTTTGTTTGTGGCCAATTTATTTTGTAGTAAAGACTTGTAGAGCTGAAAGAGAAATCCCTACTCATGCACTCTAGACGCCTTACATAGCTGTTTGTGGCCAATTTATTATTGTTTTTGTAATACTTTTACCATTAAGACTCGAAGAGCTGAAAAAGAAAGCCCTACTCGTGCGATCTAGAGTGCCTTACATAGCTGTTTTTGTTTGTGGCCAATTTATTTTTGTAGTAAAGACTTGTAGAGCTGAAAGAGAAATCCCTACTCATGCACTCTAGACGCCTTACATAGCTGTTTGTGGCCAATTTATTTTTGTTTTTGTAATACTTTTACCATTAAGACTCGAAGAGCTGAAAAAGAAAGCCCTACTCGTGCGATCTAGAGTGCCTTACATAGCTGTTTTTGTTTGTGGCCAATTTATTTTTGTAGTAAAGACTTGTAGAGCTGAAAGAGAAATCCCTACTCATGCACTCTAGACGCCTTACATAGCTGTTTGTGGCCAATTTATTTTGTTTTTGTAATACTTTTACCATTAAGACTCGAAGAGCTGAAAAAGAAAGCCCTACTCGTGCGATCTAGAGTGCCTTACATAGCTGTTTTTGTTTGTGGCCAATTTATTTTTGTAGTAAAGACTTGTAGAGCTGAAAGAGAAATCCCTACTAATGCACTTCAGACGCCTTACATAGCTGTTTGTGGCCAATTTATTTTCATTTTTGTAATACTTTTACCATTGACTCGAAGAGCTGAAAAAGAAAGCCCTACTCGTGCGATCTAGAGTGCCTTACATAGCTGTTTTTGTTTGTGGCCAATTTATTTTTGTAGTAAAGACTTGTAGAGCTGAAAGAGAAATCCCTACTAATGCACTCCAGACGCCTTACATAGCTGTTTGTGGCCAATTTATTTTCATTTTTGTAATACTTTTACCATTGACTCGAAGAGCTGAAAAAGAAAGCCCTACTCGTGCGATCTAGAGTGCCTTACATAGCTGTTTTTGTTTGTGGCCAATTTATTTTTGTAGTAAAGACTTGTAGAGCTGAAAGAGAAATCCCTACTCATGCACTCTAGACGCCTTACATAGCTGTTTGTGGCCAATTTATTATTGTTTTTGTAATACTTTTACCATTAAGACTCGAAGAGCTGAAAAAGAAAGCCCTACTCGTGCGATCTAGAGTGCCTTACATAGCTGTTTTTGTTTGTGGCCAATTTATTTTTGTAGTAAAGACTTGTAGAGCTGAAAGAGAAATCCCTACTCATGCACTCTAGACGCCTTACATAGCTGTTTGTGGCCAATTTTTATTGTTTTGTAATACTTTTTACCATTAAGACTCGAGAGCTGAAAAAGAAAGCCCTACTCGTGCGATCTAGAGTGCCTTACATAGCTGTTTTTGTTTGTGGCCAATTTATTTTTTGTAGTAAAGACTTGTAGAGCTGAAAGAGAAATCCCTACTCATGCACTCTAGACGCCTTACATAGCTGTTTGTGGCCAATTTATTATTGTTTTTGTAATACTTTTACCATTAAGACTCGAAGAGCTGAAAAAGAAAGCCCTACTCGTGCGATCTAGAGTGCCTTACATAGCTGTTTTTTGTTTGTGGCCAATTTATTTTTGTAGTAAAGACTTGTAGAGCTGAAAGAGAAATCCCTACTCATGCACTCTAGACGCCTTACATAGCTGTTTGTGGCCAATTTATTATTCTTTTTGTAATACTTTTACCATTAAGACTCGAAGAGCTGAAAAAGAAAGCCCTACTCGTGCGATAGAGTGCCTTACATAGCTGTTTTTGTTTGTGGCCAATTTTTTTTTGTAGTAAAGACTTGTAGAGCTGAAAGAGAAATCCCTACTCATGCACTCTAGACGCCTTACATAGCTGTTTTGTGGCCAATTTATTATTGTTTTTGTAATACTTTTACCATTAAGACTCGAAGAGCTGAAAAAGAAAGCCCTACTCGTGCGATCTAGAGTGCCTTACATAGCTGTTTTTGTTTGTGGCCAATTTATTTTTGTAGTAAAGACTTGTAGAGCTGAAAGAGAAATCCCTACTAATGCACTCCAGACGCCTTACATAGCTGTTTGTGGCCAATTTATTTTCATTTTGTAATACTTTTACCATTGAGACTCGAAGAGCTGAAAAAGAAAGCCCTACTCGTGCGATCTAGAGTGCCTTACATAGCTGTTTGTGGCCAATTTTATTTTTGTAAATTTTAATTAATTGTCGAGAACTGAAGAGAAATCCCTACTAACACTCTGGAGGCCTTACATAGCTGTATATTTGTTGTGGCCAATTGATTTTTGTAATAAAGACTCGAAGAGCTGAAAAGAGAATCCCTACTCGTGCGATCTAGAGTGCCTTACATAGCTGTTTTGGCCAATTTGGTATTTGTGGAATACTGTTACCATTAGATTCTAACTATTACCTTTTTGTAATACTTTTAAAACCATTATGGCTAGAAGAGCTGAAGACTTGAAGACTCAAAACGCTGAGACTTGAAGAGTCTAAGTCGAAACTGATGATGGTGGGAAACAAATTAAAAATAAGCTTGAACAAAGGGGTAGAATGCTTGAAGAGCTGAAAAAGAAATCCTTACTCGTGCACTCTAGAGGCCTTACATAGCTGTTTTGTTTGTGGCCAATTTATTTTTGTAGTAAGACTTGTAGAGCTGAAAGAGAAATCCCTACTCATGCACTCTAGACGCCTTATATAGCTGTTTGTAAAAAATTAAAGTTACAACAGGGAGAATGAGATATACAAATTTCGGTCTTAAAACCGATCAGGGTTTGATAAAAATAAAAGTTACAACAGGGTAGAATGAGATATACAAAATTTCGGTCTTGAAACCGATCAGGGTTGATAAAAAAAAAGTTACAACAGGGTAGAATGAGATATACAAAATTTCGGTATTGAAAAACGATCAGGGTTTGATAAAAAATAAAAGTTACAACAACAGGGTAGAATGAGATATACAAAATTTCGGTCTTGAACCGATCAGGGTTTGATAAAAAATAAAAGTTACAACAGGGTAGAATAGATATACAATTCAATTCGGTATTAAAACCGATCAGGGTTTGATAAAAAATAAAAGTTACAACAGGGTAGAATAAATACAAAATTTCGGTCTTGAAACCGATCAGGGTTTGATAAAAAATAAAGTTACAACAGGGTAGAATGAGATATACAAAATTTCGGTATTGAAACCGATCAGGGTTTGATAAAAAATAAAAGTTACAACAGGGTAGAATGAGATATACAAAATTTCGGTATTGAAACCGATCAGGGTTTGATAAAAAATAAAAGTTACAACAGGGTAGAATGAGATATACAAAATTTCGGTGTCTAAACCGATCAGGGTTGATAAAAATAAAAGTTACAACAGGGTAGAATGAGATATACAAAATTTCGGTGTCTAAACCGATCAGGGTTTGATAAAAATAAAAGTTACAACAGGGTAGAATGAGATATACAAAATTTCGGTCTTGAAACCGATCAGGGTTTGATAAAAAATAAAAGTTACAACAGGGTAGAATGAGATATACAAATTTCGGTGTCTAAACCGATCAGGGTTATAAAATAAAAGTTACAACAGGGTAGAATGAGATATACAAAATTTCGGTATTGAAACCGATCAGGTTTGATAAAAATAAAAGTCACAACAGGGTAGAATGAGATATACAAAATTCGGTATTGAAACCGATCAGGGTTTGATAAAAATAAAAGTTACAAAACAGGGTAGAATGAGATATACAAAATTAGGTCTTGAAACCGATCAGGGTTTGATAAAAAATAAAAGTTACAACAGGGTAGAATGAGATATACAAAATATCGGTATTGAAACCGATCAGGGTTTGATAAAAAATAAAAGTTACAACAGGGTAAATGAGATATACAAATTTCGGTATTGAAACCGATCAGGGTTTGATAAAAAATAAAAGTTACAACAGGGTAGAATGAGATATACAAAATTCGGTCTTGAAACGATCAGGGTTTGATAAAAAATAAAGTTACAACAGGGTAGAATGAGATATACAAATTTCGGTATTGAAACCGATCAGGGTTTGATAAAAAATAAAAGTTACAACAGGGTAGAATGAGATATACAAAATTTCGGTCTTGAAACCGATCAGGGTTTGATAAAAAATAAAAGTTACAACAGGGTAGAATGAGATATACAAAATTTCGGTATTGAAACCGATCAGGGTTTGATAAAAAATAAAAGTTACAACAGGGTAGAATGAGATATACAAAATTTCGGTCTTGAAACCGATCAGGGTTTGATAAAAAATAAAAGTTACAACAGGGTAGAATGAGATATACAAAATTTCGGTGTCTAAACCGATCAGGGTGTGATAAAAATAAAAGTTACAACAGGGTAGAATGAGATATACAAAATATCGGTATTGAAACCGATCAGGGTTTGATAAAAAATAAAAGTTACAACAGGGTAGAATGAGATATACAAAATTTCGGTGTCTAAACCGATCAGGGTGTGATAAAAAATAAAAGTTACAACAGGGTAGAATGAGATATACAAAATTTCGGTATTGAAACCGATCAGGGTTTGATAAAAAATAAAAGTTACAACAGGGTAGAATGAGATATACAAAATTTCGGTCTGAAACCGATCAGGGTTTGATAAAAATAAAAGTTACAACAGGGTAGAATGAGATATACAAAATTTCGGTATTGAAACCGATCAGGGTTTGATAAAAATAAAAGTTACAACAGGGTAGAATGAGATATACAAAATTTCGGTATTGAAACCGATCAGGGTTTGAAAAAAATAAAAGTTACAACAGGGTAGAATGAGATATACAAAATTCGGTATTGAAACCGATCAGGGTTTGATAAAAAATAAAAGTTACAACAGGGTAGAATGAGATATACAAAATTTCGGTCTTGAAACCGATCAGGGTTTGATAAAAAAAAAAGTTACAACAGGGTAGAATGAGATATACAAAATTTCGGTATTGAAACCGATCAGGGTTTGATAAAAATAAAAGTTACAACAGGGTAGAATGAGATATACAAAATTTCGGTATTGAAACCGATCAGGGTTTGATAAAAAATAAAGTTACAACAGGGTAGAATGAGATATACAAAATTTCGGTGTCTAAACCGATCAGGGTTTGATAAAAAATAAAAGTTACAACAGGGTAGAATGAGATATACAAAATTTCGGTGTCTAAACCGATCAGGGTTTGATAAAAAATAAAAGTTACAACAGGGTAGAATGAGATATACAAAATTTCGGTATTGAAACCGATCAGGGTTGATAAAAAATAAAAGTTACAACAGGGTAGAATGAGATATACAAAATTTCGGTATTGAAACCGATCAGGGTTTGATAAAAAATAAAAGTTACAACAGGTAGAATGAGATATACAAAATTTCGGTCTGAAACCGATCAGGGTTTGATAAAAAATAAAAGTTACAACAGGGTAGAATGAGATATACAAAATTTCGGTATTGAAACCGATCAGGGTTTGATAAAAAATAAAAGTTACAACAGGGTAGAATGAGATATACAAAATTTCGGTATTGAAACCGATCAGGGTTTGATAAAAATAAAAGTTACAACAGGGTAGAATGAGATATACAAAATTTCGGTTGAAACCGATCAGGGTTTGATAAAAAATAAAAGTTACAACAGGGTAGAATGAGATATACAAAATTTCGGTGTCTAAACCGATCAGGGTTTGATAAAAAATAAAAGTTACAACAGGGTAGAATGAGATATACAAAATTTCGGTATCTAAACCGATCAGGGTTTGATAAAAAATAAAAGTTACAACAGGGTAGAATGAGATATACAAAATTTCGGTATTGAAACCGATCAGGGTTTGATAAAAAATAAAAGTTACAACAGGGTAGAATGAGATATACAAAATTTCGGTCTTGAAACCGATCAGGGTTTGATAAAAAATAAAAGTTACAACAGGGTAGAATGAGATATACAAAATTTCGGTATCTAAACCGATCAGGGTTTGATAAAAATAAAAGTTACAACAGGGTAGAATGAGATATACAAAATTTCGGTATTGAAACCGATCAGGGTTGATAAAAAATAAAAGTTACAACAGGGTAGAATGAGATATACAAAATTTCGGTATCTAAACCGATCAGGGTTTGATAAAAAATAAAAGTTACAACAGGGTAGAATGAGATATACAAAATTTCGGTATTGAAACCGATCAGGGTTTGATAAAAAATAAAAGTTACAACAGGGTAGAATGAGATATACAAAATATCGGTATTGAAACCGATCAGGGTTTGATAAAAAATAAAAGTTACAACAGGGTAGAATGAGATATACAAAATTTCGGTATCTAAACCGATCAGGGTTTGATAAAAAATAAAAGTTACAACAGGGTAGAATGAGATATACAAAATTTCGGTATTGAAACCGATCAGGGTTTGATAAAAATTAAAAGTTACAACAGGGTAGAATGAGATATACAAAATTTCGGTATTAAACCGATCAGGGTTTGATAAAAAATAAAAGTTACAACAGGGTAGAATGAGATATACAAAATTTCGGTATCTAAACCGATCAGGGTTTGATAAAAAATAAAAGTTACAACAGGGTAGAATGAGATATACAAAATTTCGGTATTGAAACCGATCAGGGTTTGATAAAAAATAAAAGTTACAACAGGGTAGAATGAGATATACAAAATTTCGGTATCTAAACCGATCAGGGTTTGATAAAAAATAAAAGTTACAACAGGGTAGAATGAGATATACAAAATTTCGGTATCTAAACCGATCAGGGTTTGATAAAAAATAAAAGTTACAACAGGGTAGAATGAGATATACAAAATTTCGGTATCTAAACCGATCAGGGTTTGATAAAAAATAAAAGTTACAACAGGGTAGAATGAGATATACAAAATTTCGGTATTGAAACCGATCAGGGTTGATAAAAATTAAAAGTTACAACAGGGTAGAATGAGATATACAAAATTTCGGTATCTAAACCGATCAGGGTTTGATAAAAAATAAAAGTTACAACAGGGTAGAATGAGATATACAAAATTTCGGTGTCTAAACCGATCAGGGTTTGACAAAAATAAAAGTTACAACAGGGTAGAATGAGATATACAAAATATCGGTATTGAAACCGATCAGGGTTGGATAAAAAATAAAAGTTACAACAGGGTAGAATGAGATATACAAAATTTCGGTATCTAAACCGATCAGGGTTTGATAAAAAATAAAAGTTACAACAGGGTAGAATGAGATATACAAAATTTCGGTGTCTAAACCGATCAGGGTTTGATAAAAAATAAAAGTTACAACAGGGTAGAATGAGATATACAAAATTTCGTTTGGGTGGAACAAAAAATAAAAGTTAGTCTTGAAAACAAAGAGGGTGGAAACTATCATTAAAAATTCTAATTGGAAAGAATCCTAGTAAAAAATCTAGCATCGATGGTGATAAGCAAGTGATAAAAATTGTGCAAAAATTAAAAATGTTGAAAAATGTTGCACAAATATAAAAGTTAAAAAAAAAAATGAAAAACAAAGCCACTAACCTTTTGAAGATCTCTCAGCAATGACGACAAATTTAAATACATATATATATGGGAAATTGCAAGCACATAAATAATAATTTAACATAAATAAATCATCAATCAATTATAATATATAAAATGAACACATTGCTTATCACCGCATCCGCATAAATATCATCATGGGCTATGAAAATTATTTATTTTTTTAAGTAAAAAAAATAATATAATTCCCATAAGTTGAAAATAAAAGAAATCCTACCTTTGCAGCATCTTCGCCCATTTATATCTCTGCAATATTATAAATATCTGCAAATTCTGCATCTGCAACTCTCTGCAAACTGAAGTGATGTGGGCTCGAAGTGATAAGATCATATCAAAATCTGAAAATAATGAAAAATATAACGATAGATTTGTTTCAAAACGTTTAAAAATAACTATTCATTAATTCATTATAATTTTATATTATTTTTAAGTCATATACAATAATAAATCTATGATGGAATTATGTCATATTTTAATAACATATATATATATATATATATATATATATATATATAAATGATATGAAATAATTCCATTACATATTTATTATTTTATGTAACTTGAAATTAATATAAAAAAAATAATAATTGTAAATATTTAAATGAATTATATATAAAGCAAAAGTACTGGTTTGAACATGAACTGGAGTTAGCAATGGCCGCCATCTTGTTTTGCAAAAGCGCCGCTAGATGGCTTGTCAATAGTTTGCCAATAAGTTGCAAATAATAAATAATAACAATATGCAATTTGATGAAAATGAATTCAATTTGTTTAATGAAAATGATTTATATCAGAATTATCGTTGCAAATACGATTGTAATGTTAAAAAGACGATTCAAACTTTGGTCAATTGACAGCTGAGACGCCGTCAGGACCGAAGAATTTGCCGTTGCTTTTTTGAACAAAAAAAACTTTACAGGCACAGTTTTTGAATGTAAATGAATTTAGTACATCAAAGTTTATTGAATTTTCATCAATAATAGGTTGTGCAAACGGTTATATTGCTTAAATCAGGCAAAAACCACCGGTTGTTGTTATGGGCGCCATCATGGATTTTTGAAAAGCAGCAAAATTTAAATTGCGAAAAATTGCAAAAATCTCAATAAATATAGAGGAAAAGTGCAAGAATATCAAATAATATGTAATAAATTTATAATAAATCAACAATTAAGCAATAGCCCAAGACATTTTTACAGACATAAACATTGTTTGCATTTGTGTACCAAAGGGCGTCCGTTGTTGTGCTAATAACTGTCATAAATATTATGGCCCCCATCTTCGATTTTCCATAATATTAAGTAATATGTAGTAAATTTATAATAACTCAACAATTAAACACGCCTAAGACATTTTTACAGATGTAAACACAGTTTACATATCTGTACCAAACGGCGTCAGTTGTTGTACTAATAACTGTCAATAATATTATGGCCGCCATCTTGAATTTTTAAAAAGTAACAAAATTTAAATTGCAAAAAAACGTAAAAATTTCAATAAATATTGAGTAAAGGTGCCATAATATTAAATAACATGTAATAAATTTATAATAAATCAAGAATTAAGCACGCCTAAGACATTTTTACAGATGTAAAGACTATTTACATATCTGTACCAAACGGCGTCAATTGTTGTGCTAATAAAACATAAAAATTGTGCAAAATAATGAAAAATAAATGCTCTTACCTTTAATAAGTATATACTGCACACCGGAACACACTTAAAAAACACTACTTGGTTTCAAAATAATAATATTTACTATTCACTTTGATCACTTGCACTGCACCACTGCGCGAGATGTTTACTGTTCGAGAGCTGACGCGCTAATGAGCCGCCCGCTAATTAGCACCCTTTTATATAGGCAGGTTGGAGGGTACTCGCGTAGTCCAAAGAGCCTCTGAGCGTAAACTTAACCCCGGTATCAAATGTATTAATTATTGGGTTTTAAATCAAATTTTATGGGTAAAACTTGTTAAAAAAAACTAGTTGAAACATAATTACACACAATAATTAAGCACTATTCGCTGGGTAATTAAACATTCGTTGGGTAATTAAACATTACAACAGCCAGTTGTATGAATTCAAAAGATCAAAACAATAACAAACAATTTGAAATAAATTCGTTAAAACTACACAATGACACTAAGTACAAATGATTAAAAACATTATGTCTGGCACAATTAGTTTGTGTAAAACTTTTGGAAACCAAATTCTACACATTTTTTTGCAAATTTGAGTTTATATAAATATATAACCACAAAATTTTTGTTATTCTTTCAGTTTGAAACGTCAAAATTAAATTTATCTTATCTGAAAGCTGCGAAGTTAGCCAAAATAGTAAGTGTGGAAAACATCAGAGATAAATAAACTTATATGGAAAACATCGTTCGTCATTGTTCGTTTGCATCAAAATCAAAGGCTTCTTCATACTCTTCTTTTATCTATGATCAAAGGTATTTCAATAAATACATCAGGATATGATAAATACCGATTAAAATGTAAGTATGAACTGTTAAAACATTATTCTAATTATATTTATATAAACTTTGTGTAAACTTGTGTAATTGTTTTTCACTAGTCTTATCAGTCAAATGTCATGTCAGTTCAACTACCATTTTTATTAAAAATGCTGTATTTATTGGTGATTTTGTTTAATGATTATTTATAGTACAAAAATCTGTTACATTAATACTGTGACTATATTAGCAATAACTTACTTTATTTAAAAACTTAATTTTTAATACTTCTGTAATACAATTAGAGGTTTCTCATAATACTTAATTTCTCATAATCATTAATAATAACAATGACTACACAGAATGTATAATCAATTTGTGATTGTTTAGGTTTTAATGAAGGATTTTTGGAGATATTTGGATTACTCTACTCATTCAGGACAATATAACCTTTTTGTGGAGATGACGATGGGCACACTTTTAAATGCAAATAAAATGGATACTAAGTTTACTCAAAGATGACTGCCTTCAAATACTAGATAATATTCTAATACTTAAAAATACTTTCCACAAGTTTATTATGATTTCAATCAATCAGGAGGAATATCATAAGAGGTAAATGTTCTCGACTGTTAACCTAATTGAATATTGTTGCACAGAATTTTAGTGAAAAAATAATTACAAATCAAGTTGACTTTTATCTGTAATGCAACTGTAGGATTCTCTACCTTTGCCTAATTCTCAATAATAAGAATAACTACAAAGAATGTGTAATCAAATTATGATTCGAAGCTTATTAGACTCTTATATGCAATACAAATATAGGTTTCCCTATACTTGAATATTTATTAATATTAGCAATAACTACACATAATGTTTAATTAAATTATGATTGTTTAGGTTTCAATGGAGGAATTCTGAAGATTACTATATTCCTATTTGGGTTACTCTATTCACATGTTATAAAGATGACCAAGAACACACAATGCAAACGCAAAATAAAAGAGGTTACTAAGTTCACTTACAGATGATTGTTTGGATACTCTAAATTATATTATAATACTTGAAGATAATTTACTCAAGTTTATTATGAATTTGATGATAAATCAGAAGAAATATCATAGAGGTAAATATACTTGATTGTTAGTTAATTAAATAATATTACAGGGAATTACACTTGAGAAATAAACACAAATCAAATTGAGGCTTCTTGATATTATACATAGAGAAGTCTATGTACAAAAAACAGACAGATGAATAATATTATTTTATAGATTATATAGATTTTGGCACTTACAAAGCTAATGAATCTAATAGGGCAAGGCAAAATTAACATACATTTAAAATTCATAGAATATATTCATGGAAACATAAATGTTAAGAATGGTAGAATTTAATGAATGCTTCTTAGTAGTTTCAATTTTGGACCTTTATAGCATAAAATTTAAATGTACGTTTCACTAAATATTGATTGCAAGCACAAATATATATTATGAAGATATATAATGCAAATTTGCGAAATTAACAAAATATTGTATTGACACAATTGGGTTAAGCATGTAACCTTTTGTTTATTATTAAATGATAGCATCAACTGCAAAGAATTATAATAAGTTGAACCAATTAAATAGAAAAAACTAAACGAAGCTGATGTGAAAGATTTGGCAGCATAATAATTAATATAATTCACATATGGATTTGAAAGAATCTCGACAAATCATCAACATAGCATTTTCATATATCTTCCACATCTTATATTCTACTTAAATTGTGAATAATAGGATATTTGTTAGCACTGGATGAAGATGCAAGTTTTAAGAAGCAATCTAAAGGTATTTTTATCATTCTTATACTAGATACAACTTATGTCAACATTATACAAATTGGTGATTTCGCAATTGATTGAATTATGATATATTTGAATATAACTTTTTATTTATGGATTGAATTTTTCAAATTCAAATAAAAATACATTACTGACAGTCAAATCTTTCTTAAAATAAAACCCGCACATTTTATTTTTCTCACAGTTTACTCCCATTTTTATTTTACTCTGGCGTCCTCTATCAGCTGAAAACTTGCTACCAGAAACTTCAATCACCTCCATGACTTCTGTAAATGCTGACCGATTGAGCAGTGTATTGCAACACGGTCCTCTGGGCAGATCTGGTACATCTGGTGGTGGTTCAAGGCATTTAATCAGACAGCAGACGTTTCCACCTTTACAGCCTGGTGCGGCAAGCACCAGAGCGAGGTATATGAGTACCGCTGCTGATTTGAATGGAGGACACGAGCGATATGTGCTGCCGGAAGCAACCAGCAGGTGGGAAAAGGATAATTGTATTTTTATTTGAGCTATATCATAATTTTGTATTGCCATTTTCAGGTCGTCAACGTCTTCAGAATCTCTAAAGGCTCCAGGCCTAGTTCCATTATCCACGGCACCGCATCAGTCTGGAATTTCGACTTCACAAAGAAGTTCTAGAGGAAGTTGCTGGCAAAAAGAAAATGTTGATCCGATGCTTTTGGTAGGTGCAGGAAGCAGATACAGGTCTCTCAACAGGCGGAGCGGTTCTGCACCTGCTCCAACACTGCCACCAGCAGACGAGAGTTTAAATTTGACGACTGTGCAGAAACATGGAGAAATTTTGAGATCTATTCATGGGGAAGGGGATCGGTTCCGGCTGCCATTATTACATTAAGTGAGTAACTAGTGGTGTATGACATCGTGGCAAATTGCTGGAACTTTCCGTACAGTAATGAAATATTCTGAAACGTAAAGATGTGCAAAAAATTTCAATTTCTGAAAAAAAGTTGAAGTTGAAGTTTTAAAGTTGATCCTAATTTGTATGTGGATCCTGAATGACGCACGCCTCCAAATCGAAGTGCTCCCACATCAGGTGCGACAGCGATTGTGGAGCAGTTTCTCTCAGCATCAGCTTGAACTACAAACGAAGGGGTTCCGTACCGTGCGAAACTTCTGCCAAAGACAAAATCCAACTCTCACGTCAACTTACCCACAGATAACATACACTGTATCCATTACCCAAATAACATGCACTCTCTATCCATATTGTCTTTTAGAGCTAAAACTTTTAGAGAATTTTATCAATTTCGAAGCATTTAAGCACTTGGTAGCAAGGAAATTCAAAATTATCCATATTAAGGACAACCCTAATGTACAGAGTATCCCCGAATTAAACGTCAAGCCGAAACAGGGGATAAAATCTATTCTTATTATATCAACCTAAAATTTTGGCTAAGAATACAAAATAGAAAGAGAGATAGTAGCGTTCAAGTTTACCAAGAGTGAGCAGGATAGATAGTGACGTTTTTGTTGGAGTCACCAATAATCGGGTTATTTGAGACTTTTATTTTTCACTCGATTTTTTAGGATGAAACTAACAAGTATTGTACTATTTTACAATCCTGATTGAGTGCACAAACTTTTAATGATACTTGCCAAAGCACTAGTACATTTTTTTTAAAGAGAATAGTTATAAAGATGACGAATTTTGGGTTTGTGGTTTAACAAATATTTGACTGCGGTTGACTGAATTTTTCCAAAATTGATCAAAAAAACCCAAAATTATTTATTTTCACCAGATTTCTAGGTTATTCTTAAATGCCCAAAATTTTCGAGATGTATACGACATTTTTTTTTTCTAATTTTTTTCATAATGGTTTCAATTAATTCTGTCACCCTGATTCGGATTGATGTTGAATTATGGGACACCCTGTATATTTTTTCTCGGGACATACCCGCACATAGACTTTCTTAAGACAAACATTTTTAGTACAAAAACTTTGAGCCAACTTCAGTTACGCTTAACTATAATATATAATAACTAATGTTATATTGATATTTTTTCCATTTGGAGGTTAGTTTTGAGGCGTTAACAGTATCAAAATTTTTGAAATATTAGTATTTTTACATATCAGTTTCATTTAACGCTGCATTTGTGATGTAATATTACTCGTAAATGCATAAAACAATATATTCTTATATATACTCTACTCCATATGAGCATCGCACGACGAATATATTCGCCAATGCACAAAATTATGTCACTTCTCCGTGACGAGTATGCACGTCAAACTCAGTTAACTAACTTTGAAAAGAAACGCGAAACGCAAATGTATCTAATTTACACGCACAACAAATATACTCGTCAATACCCAAAATTCGGGCACTTTTCCATGATTTATATTTGTTTATATTTATTTCAGTCGCAGTTGACTAACACAAAAAACACACAAAACACAAACGTATCCATTATGTTTACTTATCTATGAACGTATCTAATTTAACACACGGCAAATATATTCGCTGCACAGAATTCTGCCACTTCTCCTTGACGAGTATACACGTCAATCGCAGTTACTTAACTTAAGAAAAGAAACGCGAAACGCAAAAGTATCTAATTTACACGCACGACAAATATATTCGTCGATACACAAAATTCTGCTCCATGACGAGTATACTTGTCAATCGCAGTTAACGCAAAACGAAACGACTCAAAGCGGGGTACGGGTTAATAATTAGTACTTGTTGATAAAAACCAATAAAAATAATTATATTTTAAGAATCTCTATGTGCGTAAATCCAAAATACTTGTAATAAATTATTATAATTTTTGGACGAATGAAATGTGAAACCAAATATGATGTATCCCGAATGTGACAGCAATAAAAACTATTCAACATTTATTTGTTTCCAGAATCAATTGTTGTTTTATTAAGAACCAATGTACTGGCCAATCAGTGCGACAGGGACAGGAATAGAGTTTGTAGAGCGCTGTCTCTGTCACATGGTTTGTGCGATGTGATTGGTTGTAACCGAGGTAAATATTTACTCGTATAGAAAGATTTTGAAAATATTTTAAAAGCAAGTTGTAAACCTGATAATGGAATGTATCTAGATCTGATAATATATATCTTATATATAAAAATGGAGCTCTCTTTCAAATGTCCAAGTAAAACTCGAAAACGGCTAAACCGATTTGACCAGTCTTAGTCTTGAAAAATTCGTGCCAATCCAGAGATGGTCGGAAAGGTGAGATATTATTTCAAAATCGCGTACAAACTTTACATTTTTAATTTGAAAATTTTTGTTGAAGCGTAATGTAAATAAAACAATGGACGGTGGCTTATACTTGAAATGTCAAACGTTTTTGACAGATGATGTTCGATTACGTTTAATAGGATGTTTTACGTGAATATTATTTAATTATGATTAAATTGTAGCAAGTAGCTGTTTGTAGTTTTATTTATATACAAAAACGTTATATATAAATAATGGCCGCAAGTGTTACTAGAAACCGAAAATATCAACTCTTTTGAAATGATAATATGAAAATGGACTTTTTGGTGTTGTAGCACTCTTTTTTTTGCAAATCATATTTTTCTCAATCAGGGTGCTCTGAAAGATCTCATTTATATAATTATATACTCATTGGTATTTATAAAACATTTTCTAGGATATATTATTTTTTAATTATGTTATTTCAATTCAGAACCTAAATTTGGTATCGATCAAATGGACATTTTGTCGAATAACATTTTTCCAGTTATAATCTCCCAGAATTTATTGCAGAATAGATAGTAATATATGAAGGTCCGGGATTAAAAAGGTCCACCACCGATGTGCCAAAAATCAGTAAAGTTAATCATTGTTTAACAACAATATTTGAAAGTAGAGGAAAAAATATGTATAACCAGCTATAAACTTGATTTGAAAACGATAATCTTTGAAATGGGGGAGATAAACGGTAATCTTTCAAATCCATAATAAAAGTATTTTCTTCCGTTGGTAGTTTTAGCATTAGTTAAAAATGTAATTATTTTGTAAAATATCTTTAAAATTATAATAAGGCTTTAAACCTTTTGCCACCTGCCCGTTACAAGTTACCCCGCATATAGGATAAAAAGGTCTAGATAACAAATTTTTGGAAGACATCAAAAAAGCACATTTCTACAATGATGAAGTAGAAGTCAGTTTATTGAACGTAGTCAGATAATTGTTCGTTTGATATGTCTTGTTTGTTGTGATATAGTTGTTATGGTTTTCACAATATAGTTTATATTTGCTCAAAGTCAAATTGGACCTTTGTGTCTCACCCTGCTCTACATATATTCTTTTTATTAAATTTACTTTAATTCATCGAATGTAACTTGAAACTATTCAAAAAGCAGGTCAAAGAAGAAATACTTAATTCATTTTTTATCTCTCCTCGCAGAAATTTGAAAATTTTGTATAAGCTCAGTAGTATTATTTACAATTATACACAAAATCCAGAATCTAAAAAGAATCTGAAAAACTTGAAACGTAATCAATATGTCGAAAGACCAAAAATGACTTGGATTGGATTATACGATGTTTTCTATAGAAAGTGTATAAAACTTGCAGTTTGATTGTATTGACAAACTATAGACAAACTAATGGGGTTTATTGTTTTTATAATACCTAATTGTATACAGCATTCAAACAACACATTCTTATGCACTTAAAATATTAATATTATTAATTAATATTTTTGATTCTCTAGAAATGGTTTACAATATACCTTATTTAGTAAAACAACGTTTGCCGGGTCAGCTAGTATATATATATATACATGCATATACATTAGAGGGTGGTTCTTAATATGGACATTTTCGAATTTCCTTGCTTTCCAGGGCTCAAATGGTTCCAAATTGATAAAAAAAACTCTCTGAAAGTTTTAGCTCTTAATATTAACTTTTAGATAGTACGCAATTCAATCAAACTTCATATGGAAATAGCATGGAAAAAATTTTGAAAACTACAAAAAAATGTTTAGGTATAACTTAGCGACAAATGAATGAAAAGTGAAAATTTGTGTCATTTTTTATTGAAAATTCGACGCCCTGCAAAATTTTTGAAAGATGTTTCATGCTATTTCCATACAAAACTTTTATTGAATTGCGCTTTATCTAAAAGATAATATTAAGATCTAAAACTTTCAGAGAATTGTTCTTTATCAATTTGGAACCATTTGAGCCCTTGGGTGCAAGGAAATTTGAAAATGTCCATATTAAGGACCAACCTAATATACATACAAACATACTTTAGATATGCTAATTGTGATAACACACTTAAAAAGGGATACTTTTGCTTGGAATTATATTTCCAAGTGATAACCGTTCTCACAATCTCACAACTATCTGACATCAGGCTGCCAGTGGTATCGAACTTGGGACTTCTGAGTAGAATTCCATAGTTTTTACCAAGAGTAAGCCTCATATATTAAGAATAAATTTAATTTTTATTTTTCGATTCTAAATCATACCCTCTATATATTATTATAATTATTTTATTCATAGAATGTTTTCTTCTTTTAGTGAGGGCGCAAAAGTATGTTCTCCGCCGGACGAAAGCTCTTCGGTCAGTGAAAACGGAGGTAGTCCTCACAGGAAAAAATCTACTGAGGTAAATATTTTGAGATACTAAATTTGAGATTATAATACTTTTTGTAGATCTATGATATTGTAGGATTAATTATAAAATAGGGCCTTACTCAAACCGAATTTGTGCCATTCACAAATATAATGACATCTTTCGAAAAGTTTTTGAATTTTTAAAATTGAATCCAGAATTTTGGAGAAAATATCGATAAAATATCTTGCATTTATCTAATAATTGTAAAAAGATGGTTCGGCGGGAGGCTGGTACAATAAGAGCGTTTACATTCCAAAAATTCAAAAAACATGCTGCATATTAAAATTTCATGAAATTAAGTTTCTTAACTTAATGACTTTCTTTCTTCTTACGATTGGTGCCAAGCTCTCGCAAAATTCCAAAATTAAAACTTTCTCATTTCATTGATATATCTTCATACACGTTGACTGCGATTTCTTTGGATCTATATCGATTTTCCATGCTAAAATATTTACATATGTTTTATTTAAAAATTTATATTGTGTATAGCGCCGATTTTGATAAGATAGAATAGGTGATCCTTTTGTGAAGCCGGTTATCGATATTATTATTTTTATTTTTTTTTTTTTTATTATTAGCTCTTTTATTTACAACTGTCCAGTATAGGACATTCAGTAAATTTAATGGATTTACAATAGTCCGCCGAAAAGGTACATTGTATACTACTTTGACTTGTTGGAAAAAACAACTCAGTAGTTGTTTTTTCGATATAAAATTTACAATATTTACTTATTAAATAATTTCCTATAAATAATGATTAAGTTATTTCCATTTTTTTCTCAGGAGATTTGATTTCTTAAATCCAGTGGCGCTTTTCTTTTCAACCTTCAACGATAGTTCTCTGTTATCAATGAGTTTGCTAATGTATTTGGGTGATTGATTAGCTTGTTTCTATACTTCTGTGCTGTTTTTGTTATTACTTCATTTATGGTAGGTGTATTCGTGTCAGCATGAATCAACCAGTTGGGAACATATTTTGGAGCTCCTAAGGCAATTTTCAAAAATTTGTTTTGAAATTTCTGTATAATTTCTATATTGGTCTTATGAGCACTGCCCCACAATTGTATACCATAACACCAAATTGGTTTGAATAAAGTTTTATATAAAAGTAGCTTATTGTATGCGCTTAGTTTGGATTTAGTTCCTAGTAACCAGTAAAGCTTTTTGGTTTTTATCTCAAGCTGTTGTCTCTTTTTTTATATGAGTTCGCCAATTAAGTTTTCTATCGAGGTATATGCCGAGATATTTCACATGGTCTTCTTGAGGTGCTTGAGTATTTCCTATTCTTACTGGTGGGCAAGTCTCTCTTCTAAGTGTAAATGTGACATGTACTGACTTTAAGCCATTCATTCCAAATCTCCAGGTTTTGTCCCATTTTTCTAATAAATTTAAATGGTTTTAGAGTAACTCAGATGCAGAACTGGAATCTATGTGGCTGGCTAGAATGCACGTATCATCAGCAAACGTAGCGATCAAAGTGTTAGTTGTTATTGGTATGTCAGATGTGTATATTAAAAATAGAATTGGCCCCAAGACGCTTCCTTGTGGAACACCTGAGGAAACTGTCTTATTTGATGATTCAGTTTCTAAAATATTTACTAAAAACTCCTATTTGACAGATATGATCTTATTATTAAATATAGAGAGTACGTCAAATTCATTTTTAATTTATAGAATAGTCCAGTATGCCATACCTTATCAAATGCTTGTTGTATGTCTAAGAATGCTGCTGAACAGTACTTTTTTTCTTCTAGTGATTTATTTATATAATGGACAATTATCGATATTATGTTGACAGTTATTTTCATTCATTATAAAAGTTTCTAATAATTTGTGAGGTTGAAATAGCAATTGTCACTTAGACTTGCTAGAAAATATTTATTGTATATTTGCTTCTTGCTAATAACTTGATGCTTGACAAGAAGGACCGGCTTATTCCTGAGGGTCAATATAATAATAACAATAATAATAATAAATAGTAGTCTGCCCGAAGGCAGGTCCATGGCATGAGAACACCACAAAATCAATGATTTGCCTCTCCTCCCCTATTTATTATTTCCATTACAGTTCTATTACCACTAATTTTAAATTAGTTATATAGTTATAGTTTGGATTAGTTATAGTTTTTTACGAAATTGTTCATTTTATTCAAGTTTTGCTCTATTTTTAAATCGTGTTAGGCTGATTCTGAAAGTTGTTTTTTTATTTCTGATAATTTTTACAATCAGATTACAATACAATCTATAAGTTAAAAGTTAGGGTATTGAAAAACAAAATCAAGAAGAAAAAAAATAGAATAAAGGAGTTAAAGAAAGTGAATAGAATAAATAAATAAAAAAATAATAATTAAAATAATAGTATGAATAATAAAAACAATAATCAATAATAAATAATAATTAAAGTAACTTGTTTGAAAAATTTAATATTGTTTTAAAACTTTACATTCATAAAATTATTGCTCAATGCATTTGCATTTTTATTTGTAACTAGCTGACCCGGCAAACGTTGTTTTGCTAAATAAGGTATATTCTAGACAATTTCTAGAGAATCAAAAATATTAATACTTTAAGTGTATAAGCATGTGTTGTTTGAATGCTATATACAATGAAGTATTATAAAAACAATAAACCCCATTGGTTCCGGATAATCCGAAGTCCGGATAATCCGAAGTCCGGATAATACGAAGTCCGGATAATCCGAAGTCCGGATGAACCGAAGTCCGGATGAACCGAAGTCCGGATGAACCGAAGTCCGGATGAACCGAAGTCCGGATAATCCGAAGTCCGGATAATCCGAAGTCCGGATAATCCGAAGTCCGGATAATCCGAATTCCGGATAATCCGAATTCCGGATATTCCGAATTCCGGATAATCCGAATTCCGGATAATCCGAATTCCGGATAATCCGAATTCCGGATAATCCGAATTCCGGATAATCCGAATTCCGGATAATCCGAATTCCGGATAATCGGAATTCCGGATAATCGGAATTACGGATGATCGGAATTCCGGATAATCGGAATTCCGGATAATCGGAATTCCGGATAATCCGAATTCCGGATATTCGGAATTCCGGATAATCCGAATTCCGGATAATCGGAATTCCGGATAATCGGAATTCCGGATAATCGGAATTCCGGATAATCGGAATTCCGGATAATCCGAATTCCGGATAATCGGAATTCTGGATAATCCCAATTCCGGATAATCCGAATTCCGGATAATCCGAATTCCGGATAATCCGAATTCCGGATAATCCGAATTCCGGATAATCGGAATTCCGGATAATCCGAATTCCGGATAATCCGAATTCCGGATGATCCGAATTCCGGATAATCCGAATTCCGGATAATCCGAATTCCGGATAATCCGAATTCCGGATAATCCGAATTCCGGATAATCCGAATTCCGGATAATCCGAATTCCGGATAATCCGAATTCCGGATAATCCGAATTCCGGATAATCGGAATTCCGGATAATCGGAATTCCGGATAATCGGAATTCTGGATAATCGGAATTCCGGATAATCGGAATTCCGGATAATCGGAATTCCGGATAATCGGAATTCCGGATAATCGGAATTCCGGATAATCGGAATTCCGGATAATCGGAATTCCGGATAATCGGAATTCCGGATAATCCGAATTCCGGATAATCCGAATTCCGGATAATCGGAATTCCGGATAATCGGAATTCCGGATAATCGGAATTCCGGATAATCGGAATTCCGGATAATCCGAATTCCGGATAATCCGAATTCCGGATAATCCGAATTCCGGATAATCGGAATTCCGGATAATCGGAATTCCGGATAATCGGAATTCCGGATAATCGGAATTCCGGATAATCCGAATTCCGGATAATCGGAATTACGGATAATCGGAATTCCGGATAATCGGAATTCCGGATAATCGGAATTCCGGATAATCGGAATTCCGGATAATCGGAATTCCGGATAATCCGAATTCCGGATAATCCGAATTCCGGATAATCCGAATTCCGGATAATCGGAATTCCGGATAATCGGAATTCCGGATAATCGGAATTCCGGATAATCCGAATTCCGGATAATCGGAATTCCGGATAATCGGAATTCCGGATAATCGGAATTCCGGATAATCGGAATTCCGGATAATCCGAGTTCCGGATAATCGGAATTACGGATAATCGGAATTCCGGATAATCCGAATTCCGGATAATCCGAATTCCGGATAATCCGAATTCCGGATAATCGGAATTCCGGATAATCGGAATTTCGGATAATCCGAATTCCGGATAATCGGAATTCCGGATAATCCGAATTCCGGATAATCCGAATTCCGGATAATCCGAATTCCGGATAATCCGAATTCCGGATAATCCGAATTCCGGATAATCGGAATTCCGGATAATCCGAATTCCGGATAATCCGAATTCCGGATAATCCGAATTCCGGATAATCGGAATTCCGGATAATCCGAATTCCGGATAATCCGAATTCCGGATAATCCGAATTCCGGATAATCCGAATTCCGGATAATCGGAATTCCGGATAATCGGAATTCCGGATAATCCGAATTCCGGATAATCGGAATTCCGGATAATCCGAATTCCGGATAATCCGAATTCCGGATAATCCGAATTCCGGATAATCCGAATTCCGGATAATCCGAATTCCGGATAATCGGAATTCCGGATAATCGGAATTCCGGATAATCGGAATTCCGGATAATCCGAATTCCGGATAATCCGAATTCCGGATAATCCGAATTCCGGATAATCCGAATTCCGGATAATCCGAATTCCGGATAATCGGAATTCCGGATAATCGGAATTCCGGATAATCGGAATTCCGGATAATCGGAATTCCGGATAATCCGAATTCCGGATAATCCGAATTCCGGATAATCAGAATTCCGGATAATCCGAATTCCGGATAATCCGAATTCCGGATAATCCGAATTCCGGATAATCGGAATTCCGGATAATCGGAATTCCGGATAATCGGAATTCCGGATAATCGGAATTCCGGATAATCGGAATTCCGGATAATCGGAATTCCGGATAATCCGAATTCCGGATAATCGGAATTCCGGATTATCGGAATTCCGGATAATCCGAATTCCGGATAATCGGAATTCCGGATAATCGGAATTCCGGATAATCCGAATTCCGGATAATCGGAATTCCGTATAATCGGAATTCCGGATAATCGGAATTCCGGATAATCGAAATTCCGGATAATCGGAATTCCGGATAATCGGAATTCCGGATAATCGGAATTCCGGATAATCGGAATTCCGGATAATCGGAATTCCGGATAATCGGAATTCCGGATAATCCGAATTCCGGATAATCGGAATTCCGGATAATCGGAATTCCGGATAATCGGAATTCCGGATAATTGGAATTCCGGATAATCGGAATTCCGGATAATCGGAATTCCGGATAATCGGAATTCCGGATAATCGGAATTCCGGATAATCGGAATTCCGGATAATCGGAATTCCGGATAATCCGAATTCCGGATAATCCGGATTCCGGATAATCGGAATTCCGGATAATCGGAATTCCGGATAATCGGAATTCCGGATAATCGGAATTCCGGATAATCCGAATTCCGGATAATCGGAATTCCGGATAATACGAATAATCGGAATTCCGGATAATCGGAATTCCGGATAATCGGAATTCCGGATAATCGGAATTCCGGGTAATCGGAATTCCGGATAATCGGAATTCCGGATAATCCGAATTCCGGATAATCCGAATTCCGGATAATCCGAATTCCGGATAATCCGAATTCCGGATAATCGGAATTCCGGATAATCCGAATTCCGGATAATCCGAATTCCGGATAATCCGAATTCCGGATAATCCGAATTCCGGATAATCGGAATTCCGGATAATCCGAATTCCGGATAATCCGAATTCCGGATAATCCGAATTCCGGATAATCCGAATTCCGGATAATCCGAATTCCGGATAATCGGAATTCCGGATAATCCGAATTCCGGATAATCCGAATTCCGGATAATCCGAATTCCGGATAATCCGAATTCCGGATAATCCGAATTCCGGATAATCCGAATTCCGGATAATCCGAATTCCGGATAATCCGAATTCCGGATAATCGGAATTCCGGATAATCGGAATTCCGGATAATCCGAATTCCGGATAATCCGAATTCCGGATAATCCGAATTCCGGATAATCGGAATTCCGGATAATCCGAATTCCGGATAATCCGAATTCCGGATTATCGGAATTCCGGATAATCGGAATTCCGGATAATCCGAATTCCGGATAATCGGAATTCCGGATAATCGGAATTCCGGATAATCCGAATTCCGGATAATCCGAATTCCGGATAATCGGAATTCCGGATAATCGGAATTCCGGATAATCGGAATTCCGGATAATCGGAATTCCGGATAATCGGAATTCCGGATAATCCGAATTCCGGATAATCGGAATTCCGGATAATCGGAATTCCGGATAATCGGAATTCCGGATAATCGGAATTCCGGATAATCGGAATTCCGGATAATCCGAATTCCGGATAATCCGAATTCCGGATAATCGGAATTCCGGATAATCGGAATTCCGGATAATCGGAATTCCGGATAATCCGAATTCCGGATAATCGGAATTCCGGATAATCGGAATTCCGGATAATCGGAATTCCGGATAATTTTTTTTATTGTTTGAACAGCATCAGAACTTCTATATGTTCTATAACCGAATAAAGTGTGTGTTAAAATCCGGAGTGTTGTATTGTTCATATTTAACATTTAACATAATATATATATATATATATATATATATATATATATATGTGTGGCGATATCAAGCAGGCTGGTTTTGATTTGTAAAAAAACAATCGGACATGTCATGTATAATTTTTGATATCGAAATATTTTTATAGTTAATAAATTTATATTTTTTTATTATGTTGGGAGTTTCTAATTAAATATATTATCATAATCATTACAACTCCCACATTGGTGACTCACGACGATGGAGATGAAGATAAAGGAGTTTTATTTTTCGAAGATTTAAGAAAAATTGATTTTGACGCAGCACCATAATCACTGGTCTTCAGTGACGACCTATAAGGTATGTCCAGTCCAATCCATCATAGTTAACGCACTTACTATCTGGATCAGACTTCCGAGGTTACTCATTTGGTATACCCAGACCTCAGTGTTTATTGCTGACAGAAAAAATAATTTGGAGCCTGAACTTTTCATTGGAATGCAATTCAACCTCTCTTTCTCTGTTAACTCAACAAATCGTCTTATAATGCTACCTCCCATTATCGGTGACAACGACGAATCAAAACAAAATTTGATATAATTTATTGGATTCCACAATTCTGGACTCTTATGTCAAAGAAACCAATGATCCTGATTTGGATAAAGAGCCAACTTCTTTCTCTGATCGGAACTCATCAGATACGAATGCAACGCTTGTAGAAATGGAAACTGTACCCATAAATTATGCATTCTAAACATTAAGTTATTCTGATATAACTAATACCCATTAGATCGAGAACATTATGCAGAATATGGAGTTGATGGCAGGTCAAATCACCACATACGGTGGATCTGCTGACGAAACATGGAAATTTGTAATTGACCAGTATTACAACACTGGTCTGCTATAATCTGCTTTCCCACCACATTTTTATAACGTGTTTCCCTGTATTTTTTTTTAAACTGTGAGATCAACACTGGGCAGGGAGTGTGTGGCGATATCAAGCAGGCTGGTTTTGATTTGTAAAAAAACAATCGGACATGTCATGTATAATTTTTGATATCGAAATATTTTTATAGTTAATAAATTTATATTTTTTTATTATGTTGGGAGTTTCTAATTAAATATATTATCATAATCATTACAACTTATATATATATATATATATATATATTATATATATATACCCGGCAAACTTGAAACGGGCAGGTGGCAAAAAGATTTAAAGCCTTATTATAGTTTTAAAGGTATTTTACAAAATAATTACATTTTTAACTAATGCTTAAAAACTACCAACGGAAGAAAATACTTTTATTATGGATTCTCAAAGATTACCGTTTATCTCCCCCATTTCAAAGATTACCGTTTTCAAATCAAGCTTGTAGCTGGCTATAAATCTTTTTTCCTCTACTTTCAAATGTTGTTGTTAAACAATGCTTAACTTTACTGATTTTTGACAAATCGGTGGTTGACTTTTTTAACCCCGGACCTTCATATATTACTATCTATTCTGCGATAAATTCTGGAAAATTATAACTGGAAAAATGTTATTCGACAAAAGGTCCATTTGATCGATACCAAATTTAGGTTCTGAATTTAAATAACATAAATAAAAAATAATATAACAACCTAGAAAATGTTTTATAAATACCAATGAGCATATAATTATACAAATAAGATCTTTCAGAGCACCGTGTTTGAGAAAAATATGCCAAAAATGCATTTTCATATTAACATGTCGAAAAAGTTTATATTTTGAGTCTCTAGTAACACTTGGGGCCCGTTTACTAACGTTTTTGTATATAAATAAAACTACAAACAAAACTACTTACTACAAATTTATCACAAATAAATAATATTCGCGTAAAACATCCTATTAAACGTAATTGAACATCATCTGTCAAAAGCGTTTGACATTTCACGAAATTGCCACCGTCCATTGTTCTATTTAAATTACGCTTCTACAAAAATTTTCAAATTATAAATGTAAAGTTTCTACGCGGATTTGAAATAATTTCTCACCTTTTGGACATTCTCTGGATTGGCACGAATTTTTCAAGACTAAGACTGGCCAAATCGATTCAGCCGTTTTCGAGTTTTATTCGGACATTTGAAAGAGAGCTCCATTTTTATATATAAGATATCCGCCCATAATTTTTACCTGTAATTATAGTAATTGGACAAAAGTATACCTGAAAAAATTATTTTACGAATATTGTAAAACTTGATAAATACTAAACTTCTAAAATGATAAGTAATTCTAAACTTTTAAATTCAACATTTTTCGATATGGCACTGTAAATACCATTTTAAATATTTCCATTAATTATATCTTATTCCATTAACATGATTTCCAATCTATCTCTCACACAGATAATTAAATTATTCAAACAAAAAGTCAGGCAAAAAAAAGGTTTCGTTTGAATTTTGCGCCTTTTTTAAATTATTCTCTTTGGCTAACTTCAATCGGCAGCTATCTTGGTGTCAAATGTCAGTTACGTTTCGTGGTTAAACTGAAAAAATCGTGTTAAGTGCATTATATTGTTTTATGTGCATAAGATTATTTTGATATATAAAAATTATTTGAAAATATGATAAAAGACTACCTATGTTTTTTTTGCCACTTGATACTAATGATTGTAATAATGCTTGTTTCAAGGGATTCCAACGTATCCTTTTATAATTATATACCTACATATGCAATTGCCAAATGTTTCCCTATTTATATATTCAACTCAAGCACTCAAGTGCTTAAGCAAAACTATTTTCTTTTTTCAATATCAAATATAAAATGTGCAAGGACAACTTACTCAGACAATCATATAAGGAATTATGTAAAAGTTTGTCAGTGGCCAATCAAATGAAGGATTTTTTGTCAATGTAAGAAAGTCCTATTTAAGTAACATTGTCAAATATATTATTGAAATTGCATAAAGGTGCTTAATATTTTAATATAATATTTATTATAATAAAATATTTGACAACTTGTTAATTATTAATATGTTACACACACATCTGTCGGAGTAGAGGATTATTTTTTGAGAAATGAAATCTATTTACCATTTGTCATCTTATTTTGTAAAGTATTAACTAACTTAATTCAATAGTATGTCTATGTATGTGCATATTGCTAATTAATGTTGCATTTTGTGTCAATTAAAACAAAATGATGTTGCAAAATCAATGTTTAAATTGAGAATTGCTTTTTCCGACTTTCTACTAAATTTGCCACACATTCGTACATAATGATTACAACGATATATACTACAATTTATTGAAAATTTAAAGTTTGCTCATTTTCAGATAATTTACATTAACTATAGTCAATATTAAACATTAAATATATATTTTTTCAATATTATACAGAAAAGATTTAATTTTGAAGATGGTTGGAATATATTTTAAAATTAGTTTGCAATAAATATTTTTTGTGTCATTAAGAAAGCATTTAGACAAAACTGCTTTTGAAATTTTCACAATGGGAAAATTTAATAAAGACATTTTTTGAAGATTTTTTTAAAAAAGTTTATGGGTAAAAAACCGAATTCAGACGGAGAGCTCAGCGCAAAGTTCATTTAATATAACATGTGAATACTAGTATTTGATTTGTATATTATTTATTAATCAAATTGATAGTTTCGAATTAGCATTCACTAATTATAATTTTGATGCGCTTTTCTGAATGTTATATTATTCTAGTTAATTAAGTTTGCTTGAAGTTTGAAATAATTGATTTGAATGAGTTCCAAACTAAATCAAATATTATTTTAATTACAAATAAAACTTTTAATGTAAATGTTTTTTTTAAATAATTTGTAATTAGCTTTTTCACTGTTTTATATTATTCTAAGTTTTTTTTACCATTTTATTGAAAAAATAAGGACTCATTCAAGTTAATTAAATTTGTTTTCATCTCAATTAATTGTAAAGGTTTCATGTTTTTGCATTGTTATCATTAACAATTTTCATCGAGTCATATAAACTATTTTGATTGAATTAACTAATTATTTGCTTGATTACTTTTTATTTCAATGTTTTTTTATTGACAATTTTTATCGAATTGTATAAATTATTTTGTAATTATTCTTTCGATTAACTTTTATTTCAAATTATTTATTTTATTATCAATATTAACTGAAACTTAATTATGACAGATAAGTCAATTGTATTTTTTGTGTAAGAGCCAAAGCCAATATTTGTATGAAAGAAATTTAAACAAGAACCACTTCTGAACTTTTCATTACGAGAAAATTTAATGAAGACATTTTAAAGATTATTTCATTGAAGTTTTTGAAAATGTTCTCGTAAAGTTTGGCTCGTTGTGGTAATATTAAAATGGGGTTTGTTTAATTTTTTTTTTTATTTGAATGTTCGTTTTCCAATAAAGGGAGCATGTAGTCTTTTAAATAAGCTATGTCTTAAGCTTAAATAGGCTATATCTAATAATCCTCACTTTTTGTGTTGATTTTCCGCAGATTTCACATTGACAAATTTTTAGTGGCTGCCAACACGTCCTCCAGTGATATCTGGCTTGAAACTTTCTGCTGGAATTTTGTCGCCTCCGCCGGCATTAGAACTGCTTCGAAGTTGATGTCCACCATGTCGGGCACGCTAACCATTGCTCCATCGGATTACTTGAAAAGACAAGTTTCATGTACTGCATATCTTGTATGCATAGTGAAATTTTAAAAAAATATTGTAAGTCCCTTGGCATACCTTAACGTGGATTTGAACTGCCTTTACCGATGCCTTGGTGTTTCCGGCATCTTGTGCGGCATTTTAACCACTGCACTTGACATATATATGATATTATGTACTCTATATTTTACATATTAAAAAAAATTTAATTGAATCAAGTACTACGTTTCTTACTTACTATCTTCTTCCTCTACCTTCTCCCACTTCCTCCCTCGTCACATTCTTTACTTTCTTGTCTTTCTCAATACCATCATGTGTGATGTACCACTCATTTATTATAGTCACGTGGTACATGTGCTCCCATGAAAGGGTTTTGCTCGATATTGTACGGATTTTTTAAAAAGATTTTCTGCTGCCCTTAATAATATGGTCGAGGTCATTTATATGGATCTCAATGACGTGGTCAAAGACAGGGGATGGTGTGTATAAATGAAATAATTGAATTTAATTAGTCCAAATAATTTCTTAGTTTTTACATTATGTTATTCATAATATGAACTATTGTTGAATAGAATAGAATATAAAATAGATAAAAGAATAGAGTTTATATAAGAAGTTTTAACATGAAGTATGTATTGAAATTCAAATATTGTATTGAAATTGAAATATTGTATTGAAATTGAAATATGTTGTAGGTGGCTAAATGGTCAAGTAAGCGAGGCCAATAAAATAAAATAAAATTTTAAAAAAATAAAAAAATCTACCGTCATGACTTGAATGAAAGAATAATATAAATTTGTTGTTATTATTGCGAATTTAAATATTTAAAATTTTTCTATCATATACATTCTTGCATGTAAGTAATCCATGTCGAGAGGGATGTTAGGAATATTTTGTATATTTTATTAATTAGTAATTATTATTTTTATTTCATTTGTGTAATTTGGATGAAATTAATTTATGTGCGTATTTAAATTTACAAATGTTGTTTTATTATTTAATTTTATATGTATGTGATTGATAAAACAATCCAGATATAAAAATAGAAAGAAAACTATGCTAAACTAAATTGCTGCTAAAATGTTGATACTAAAAACTATGTTACCAGTCTATATAAATATATGTTCTATGATCTATGGCTAATTTCTGTTGTAAATATTTTTAAATAAATCAA
>NW_020536999.1:49233307-49271430 GCF_003426905.1 Ctenocephalides felis | reverse complement strand
AAATCGTCGATGAAAATTTGTATCCGCACAAACACATCCACACACAAACACACACACACATACATACTTCCATTTTTTCTAAGGTATGCCAAAATATTCAGAAACCTTTGAAACGTAAAGATATATAAAAATTTTCATTTTCGATTTTTTTACGATTACTATAACTTGCCCTACGGGAAGTTAAATATAGCATTTTATTTGATTAAGTTCAGTGCTTTGGATTTATATAAGTTTGTAAAATATTAAAAATCATATAAAACTCCAACAAAAATTAAATTGATTATATTAATACTATAAAGAATAATCATGTTAATGTCTACTTCCTTAATAATTTACTTCCATATGATTTTAAATTAAATTTTGTTCATATCCTATATATCTTGGATTTCACAGGATATACCCTCTACCCGTGAGTTTCCTGTCCGTGTTCCTGGGCTATTCCGCATTCCGCTCGTATATTTTCCGACTTGCGACTTTTATTATCTCCCTTATGTCCGACTCCTTCATGTTTGCGATTATGTCCGACAAACCCGTCTCCCAAGAGCTTTTCGCCAGATAGACGTCCCAAAAAATAATGTATCAGTGTAATTCCGTTTGCGCTTTTTTTCTTGAGATAATCCCTATTATTTACACCAGCGAGGAAAGATACAGCTTTATTTTATACTGTACTTAACATTGTCGTATTTAATGTTAACTGTGACCGACGAATATTCTCGTCATGGGGATGTGGATGAATTTTGTGTATTGTCGAGTTTATTCGTCATGGGTAAAAATCGGCTATTTAAATTTAAATTTAAAAAAAGCTTTTTCTTTAATATCAAGTTATTTATAAAATTTTGATGCTACTATATGAAATTAATGGTTGTGAGTTGCATTTTACTTTAACGAACTTAAGGACATGAATTTTAGGTCATTTTTAAAACATCGTAAAAAAGGCAATTTTTTACTATTTATTACCTTTTTT
The DNA here is from genome assembly GCF_003426905.1 of Ctenocephalides felis. Classification (NCBI taxonomy): domain Eukaryota; kingdom Metazoa; phylum Arthropoda; class Insecta; order Siphonaptera; family Pulicidae; genus Ctenocephalides; species Ctenocephalides felis. The sequence goes on along the minus strand of NW_020536999.1, from coordinate 49,270,466 downwards.
ATAATTCATTTATCAACGTTACAAAAGTGCAGAAAAATAATAAAACAAACAAAAGTTAATTATTTTGAAAATTGGCAGTGGTTGAATTGGGATCGAGGTAACAAAAAGTGACAAGTGACCTTGTACACAATTGCCCTAGCGAAAAAAAGATTTCTAGAAAAAAGAGTCTAGAATGTCTAGAATTATCTAGAATGATGTCGCCATGGATATGTTAAGATTAAGTTAAAAAAAACTTTTTTGTCAAAATTGAGACTGTTCGATAAAAAAGACATAAATTTTCTTAATACTTTTTTGAGTTTTTCGATTTTTTAAAAAAAAACTTAAATTCAAGAATGTGGCTAGTATATACTAGAGAGAAGTCTATAAAAAAGATTCTCTGAAAATTTCAAATGAATCGGCCTAGTAGAACTCGAGAAATCGAGTACATTGTATTGTAAAAGAGAATTTGGAGAAAAACACGTTTAAAGTTTCGTAAAAGGAAAGAAACAAGAGAAATTTATCATTGTCAAATAGCTGTAACTCCGAAAATAATCCAAATATTAAAAAAAATCTTTCGTACATATATTTTTTGAATAGTTAAGCTTTGAAAATATGAAAAAATCAAAAAAAAGATTTTTTGTAATTTCTACATTAGAATACCCGCTTAAGGCAAGTTGCATGAACTTACCCAAATGTGGAAATAATATAGTTAATCAATAAAAAGAAAGCTTTAGCTATTTAAATTTTATTTTCTGCTGTTAATTTTGAAAATGTTTTATTGTAAAAACACTTAACTGCACAGTAACTACATGGTTAATGACAGTATTTAGTACTATTTTGTATGAAAAATGCTAGGTAAAATATACTTGCCATAACATTGTCTATTTTCGGAAGAATCGGCCCCTTAAATAACCTTATAGAAGTATAACTGATAATCGAATCTTAGTAATAATAATGGACTTTATGTTGATTTAAGCTTAACGATCTTATTAACTTCCCGTAGGGTAACTTATTGTAATCGTCCAAAAATCGAAAATGAAAATTTTTACATTTTTCGACGTTTTGAAGGTTTCTGAACATTTTGGCATACCTCAGAAAAAATGGATATGTCTGTGTGTATATGGTGTATAAATACAATTTTTCGTCCACGTTTTCGGGCGCATGGATTAACCGATTTGAATGGTTCAAAAAACATTCGATTCCGATTGATAGGGAGATGTGCTGATTAGTTTTTAGAGGAGATATAGAGCAAAGAGTGCAGAAAATTGAAATCGAGTTTTTGAGAGATCGAAGCATCGGATTTGAATGATCTAAAAACGTTCAATTCGTAATGAGAAGGGGTGATTAGTTTTTGGCAAAGGCAGGTCCAGGGGTTTCGGAGATACTGAGCTAAATGTGCAAAAAATGGCAGTTATTGAAAGAACTAAGCGTCCGATTTGAATGATTCAAAGAACTTTTGAAACAAAGAAAATTATCGAATGTATCCAACGATGAATTATTAAAAAACTGAAGAAAAAGAACACTATACTTGAGTCTATTTGCAATACAATTTTTAATGTGCATTTTATTATTAACCAACTAACAATAACTTTCTAATAATAAACTAAAGTTTCACTAATATTTTATAAAACCAGAAGTTTGTCTCTATTGCATTTAACGAATTTTAACATTTCTATTCTCTAGCATATCGTAAGAATAGTCTATCTTTCATCTTCGATACTTCACGTTCACATTGTGGGCGATTTTCAGGAAATACAAGTAATAACTTTCACTATTAATAAAGGAATGTCATATCTAGAGAGGCGCCTTCGATTTTTTATTACGTACTACAAAAAACTTTCATCATTTAGATGAGAAGATGTTAGAAGAATCTTTTTGTCGATAGATCGTTTATGTAACGTATGATGATTTGCAATTAGATTATATAGAATATGAATATTAGCTAGAAATGATTTTATAATCGTGTGTCTTAATGCACTTAACCATGCGATTTAAATTGCAATACTTAATAAGAGTCATTGGAAAAAAATACTCATTTTTGATAATATATATTATTTACTTAACGGAAGCAAATATACGTGTACTGTAAATTAAACAAAACTGCAAAATTTTCTCAGAATAATATATCTATATATACATATAATATATATATATATATATATATATATATATATACATATGAATACACCAAATGCTTATAATTATATACAGGGTCAGTCCTGGGGTGACCAGCGCCCGCATGCCTTTTTTTTAGCGATTATTGTTTTAAATTTAAATTTTTAACCAATTTTAAAAATATTGTCTAAAGATTAGTAAAAGTTGCATAGAACTTATATATTTCTTGAATGATATTGAAAAAACTATATAATAAATTTTATTTCCGAATCTGGTTTTGGCGCCCCCTAAGGCCCTGATTATATATTATAACATACTGAAAAAATATCAAATATAAAATATTAAAGGCATTTGAATCATAGTCGCAATATGGTAGAGCTCGTAAAGACCCTTTTTGCTGACCTTGAAAGGCTTGGAGAAATTTTTTGCTCTTTTTGAGACTGTGTTAGTATTTATGGATACTGAAGATAGAAGACGATTTAATAGTTGCAAAATAAATAGAAGAAAGAATGTTTAGTATATGATATGGATACTAAATATAAAAGACTATATGACTAATTTTTTAACAGAAAAATATATAGGCTTGACATCATTAAGGGAGATGTAAGGATAAACCTTACAAAATCGTTGACAAATGCTGATAATTAAACAATACTTCAGCTTTGTTATTATTTTTAATTTAATTGATAATTGTATAAAATTTGTATGTATTTTTACTTCAAATTTTTAATAATAAACTTAAGTGCAATTATAAATTGTTTAAATCGATAACGTGTAAGTAGGGGTATCCATGGCAAAGTTCAAGACAAAAAACAAAAGGCGAGTTGTTCGAGACAAAGTTTGGGAACCTATTTTCTAGGCTCATAGGTAAATATATAGATATTCAGATTATTTGTAGGGCTAAAATTAGGGGTATAGTCAGGTGCCAATATTTTGGCACTCTGCACTTCACCACATTCTAGAATTGAAACTTCTTGACTATATTTTTTGAGTTTTTTAAATATTAATCACTAACTTGTAGAAATGTATAGTAAAGATATGGTTTGCCTTTTTTGCGCTCTTTAAAATATAGTATGAAATTTATTCCTCTAGGCTAGAAAACCTCTTAGCAATCAATCAATGGCCTCATGTTTTTTGGCATCACACATCAAATAATATTTACTCCCATTGGATTGCAAATAAATGAAGACTTTACAAGTCCATAATATTATAATTAACCATCGAATAAAAGGTACTGTACATATTGCATTAATGCATTAATTTGCATAATCGCGATGCATAACGAATAGTCCGTCGCCTCGGCCACATAGCACATATATATAGAGTCGACCAGACAGAGTAAACGTAAAACTTGGGAGTTATTTTGGTTTTTATGGTCGTGGAATTTATCGTGCAAAAACGACCATTAAAAAGGTTGACTCTCGGACTGAGCAGCATAAATAATGTATAATGTACACCATATTCTAAATCAGTAGATCACGACAAGCTTTCTAAAGGTCACGAAGACACATGTGGAATGTAAAATAATGCAATTGTAAATGCTAAGAGTATTACTATTATGTTCAATAAAAAAAAAATATTATTTATAGACACCAGCAGTAGGGTAAATCTACATGATTTTATAGGATGGTATGATTTACTACAAATTTAAATGAAAGCGTTTCATAAAACTTGTGAGAGTGCTATAACGTCGTAACTTCTTGGTACTCTTCTGAATTATATAGAAAATTGTAATAAAAAAATCATCTATATATATATATATATATATATATATATATATATATGCTGGTGATTATTGCTAAAAAAACTCAATGTTTTGAATCAATTCAGGCTTTCGAATGATGCTAATTTACAAGTAGTCCAAAAAGCCGCACTGGTAGAAAATGGAAAATGAAAAATCATTTTCACCTTTTCACGCACTAACAAATAATTTTTTCATAATATTTGTTATGACAACATAGACAAGATCAGTATAAATAGAATGACATTAACATTTTTTCGATATCTCTGATATTTCTGACAAAAAATGAGCTCGAAAAAAGGGGCCCCTTTCACATGTTTTCACTGATATCTCGGACAAATGATGAGCTACGAATTTGAAACTTGGTATATCGGATTTTTTCGAAAATATCTATAAAATGGCATCAAAATTATTTAAATACCAGGGTGGGGCCGATACTGTATGGAAACACGTCCATACCCTTTTAGCACGACATATAATCACCATCTAAAATTATTTTTACCTTATTTTTGCACCAATAAAACAAATCGAACAGAAGATTGCAGACCTGAATTGGCTAATGAGGCGAAAATCAATCCTATCGCTTGACAACAAGTTATTGATATATAAATATGTAATAAAGCCCATCTGGGCCTATGGTATAGAGCCTTGGGGTTGCGCCAGTATGTCTAAAGGCAGATCACCGACGCATCTTAGTATGTCAGTAATAAAGCTATCCATGACGACCTCAATATTCCTTTTATTAAGGACGTAATTAGCGGCAGAAGTTTAAACCATCCAAATCATCTTAAAGCACCTCTACTAGAAGGTTGAAGAAATAAATTCCTTTGGACTTGACATAACATAGTGAACTGTTTATTGGAACAGTTTTACAGTAATAATTTAGTACTATATTATGATTTTACTTTTAATTATAATTATTGTTATGATTTGTACTAACTATTATTATTATTTTTGTTTTCCTATATTATTTCAATTATAGTTTTCTTCTTATATCAGCTCTGTAACTGATATAGTCATTTTGACTCTGATTGCATCAGTCACATATCAGGCCGCAAAAACCAGTTTTTTTACGGCGATTTTAGCAAAATATCATGAAAGCAAAAGTGAACATATTATTTTATGACTGGATACCAAAGTGAAAATATTATCTCATCTAATTTGTAAGTAGAACTTAAGCCTTCTTCACACGACGCTCGTTTTGTAGGCCTGTCACACAACGCTCAATTCATCCATTTTGCCTATTTGATATCCAGCATGCTAGCGTGCTGACCAAAAAAGCAATGTTACAAGCCTTTACTTATTACATGACATTTTATAAATGTGTGAATTACTACAAGAGAGGAACAGCGATTCATATGTGAATGGCGATAATACAACCAACGTTGGAAAGCAAACTATTTTGCCATCATCATGCATTGGCAGTCCAAGTAAAATGCAAAAGATTGTGCAAGATGCAATGTAATATGATTGTCACTATGAGAGCCCAGATTTCTTTGTAATGTAATCCAGCTTGTGACGATATACGTCAGCTGCTTCTTTCTGGGATGGAACAGTTCAGCGCTACTGACTGAACAAGGGCATAATAACATTTTGATTTTTTAATCATTTTTTAAAAAAAAGTTAAAATGATCAATTATTAAAATAAAATACACTTCCAGAAAAACCGAAAATTACAATAATTTATGAGAATTTTTAATAGTTTAAAAGGCGGTACCCGTACGGACAGATACGAATGTCATCTATAGGCAATACTTGTACACATATAGGCGACCCTTGTAGAGAAAGGGTTAATAATGAAAGCAAATCTTAGTTGATATTTGCTTCTAACCTGAATAATGTCTATGTATCTATCTTTCGTTAATATAGAATAAATTTATACGAATACTGCAGATATTATTCTATATTTTAAAAGAATCCTTTCAACAATATATCACTCAATAAAATTTCGTCGGTTCCATATAGAGTGAAGCCGTTTTCCTCCGCCGAAGGCGACGCGTAGTCGACCGCACAATCGACAGTTCTTCTTGAATTTACGTGTAAAAGGCGATAAAATCTGCGAACAATCTTCCCCTGGATCTTAAATCTGATTCAAAGGCACTCTTTCGGAAACCGTGAGCGCTTTTACGGCCGATGAAAAATTATCAAGGACGCGTAACGTCGGACTCTGTGCAAAATCTCGGAGTCGTAAAAATATTGAAAAGGCATATAAAGTTTATTACTGATGATCAAGCGTGACTTTTATTATACATGTAGCATATATCAATCTTCAAGTGTACTGAAGTTGTATGAGATCATCATAGACATATCGAATTTAAGAAAAAAATTGTTAAACATTTATTGTGTCCTGTTGAAGTCCAGTAAAAATCACATTATTAGGAAATACTGGGTACGGTTGTGATAGTCGTTTAAACAGCAAACTATACTGATTTTGAGGTAGGTTAAAAGCAATTATTTTCACATAAATTTTAAATTAAAAATTTTTTTTGTGTTGCTCCAAACAGCGAATCGGGTACGGTTGTGACAGGACACGGTAGTGACAGGACAGTCGTCATAACAAATAACATATAATAAATAATTTTGAGATAACTTTAATTATATTTTTGATTTTAATTTCTGCAATAACTAAAAGAGCATAAATTCCTTTTTCTTCTTGATTACCAGCTGCAATAGCTACTCCAACACCTGTTTCAGCTTTAGTTCATTCTTCAACTTTAGTAACTGCTGGGGTATACTTAATAATTCGATTTAGAGAATTATTAATAAAAAGTAATTTATTTATTTATTTATTATTAATTTCTACATTAACTATATTTATATCAGGATTGGGAGCTAATTATGAGTTTGATTTAAAAAAAATTATTGCTTTATCTACATTAAGACAATTAGGATTAATAATAAGAAGGTTATCATTTAACATACCCAAATTAGCTTTTTTTCATCTTTTAATACATGCTTTATTTAAGGCTTTATTATTTATATGTTCAGGAATTATTATTCATTTATTAAATAATTTTCAAGATATTCGTTTAATAGGTGGAATAAGAAATATAATAATTATATTAGGAAGAATTATTAGATTAGCTAATTTAGCATTATGTGGATTTCCTTTTTTAGCTGGATTTTATTCTAAGGATTTAATTTTGATATAATAATTAATCTAAAGCTAAACTATACAAGTTTTGAAACAGGGTCCAAAGGGAGCAAGATGCAGTATGTTTGTTTGAACAAGTTTCCATTATTGCATTGAGTTAGCGCCCTAAATTAACATGATCCGTACCAGAAATTAGTTTTTGCACAGATAATTTAGCTCTATCATAACGATGATTTGTTTTCAAAAGTGTGCGTTGGGTACGGTAGTGACACGTGGTTGTTGGTCTTGTTCGTTTCGGGTGAAGATTAAACAGATCAAGAAAAATCTAACTTAACTAAGACAAAATACGAAAAGAAAAGGAAAAAGATTATTTAATCAAAGAATAAAAGACATAACAAAGGTTCTTGTTAACTTTGTTTAAAATAATATGTTTTTTTTTAATGATTATGTTGTGTTGTTAATTATTTCTGACAAAGATAGTCGTTATAAACCATTTTGCTGTTCATACCTATTGTTTCTTAACCTATTTTTATGCATGTCTCAATCATCCTGAGGACAATAAAATAACCCAAGCATTTTTTTATTTTGTTATATAATTTACAACTGTCTTTAGTCGACATCTAGTCAATTTAAAGATAATATGACTAGATTGCATATGACAAATAAATTGACAATAGTACAGGTAGCCAGTGTTACTTCTACTTCAAATACAAGGTACATTTGTTTGGGAAAATTACACAAATATAGCTACTTTTTGTGAAGTATTTCAAAAACATCAGATTTTTTTATCGATTTTCAAAACATATCCAAGGGATGGAATAAACTATATATGTATATAAACTGAGGTTTATTTGATGTGATAATTTAATTACTGGTGTATTTGGTGTGTATTTTATTTTATTTAAATTACAAAGTAAGGTGTTACTGGTCTCTTTCATCCACCAAACCCCTTTCAAAAAAATTAAATATAGAAAGAAAAGGATTTATGTTAGACGTGTTCGTACAATACGGGATTGTCCTAAATAAATAACGCAGAAGCGAAACAATGCGTGGAATTCGTTGTGGTATTACATATAAGCTCGGTTGCGAACGAAAAAATTTATTCCACTATATGTTTTCGTCTTGAATGTTAAAAAATGCAAAATTCCACGAAAGCATGAAATATAGACGCATGTCACGCGGAATATAATTTCAGAATTTATCTTCTAGATTATGTTTATAAATAAATGAGTTACAATTGGGAGGTAAATCACTTCTTCGCAGTAACATGATTTTGGGAGGTAAAAATGAAGGTAAAACGTTTATTTATTTGTTAATTATTGTTATTTGCTTAATTTAAACCATATTAAGAGTACACTTTTTCTAAATGTAATATAACAATTTGAAAATAGTTTTGAATGAATATAAGTATGCGATGAAAAACGCTGAGAAACGTTTACTGAATGAATAGGGGAGATTTGTTGCGCTTCTGCCTCTTTTTTGTTTTTGATTAGCAATAATTTTGTTAATTAGTTAGCTGGAAGAAAAGTAAATTAAGTGGTAATTTAGACATTTGTATGCGTGAAAATCTCTAAATACATGCCTTTAATACGATTTTTCCATTTAATATTAGCTCCTATTCCATCCTGAACATTAGCAAATTCTTGATCATACTTGAAAAAAATGTTAACACAACACAATCATTAGAATAAAGCTCATGAATATAATATAACAATATATAACAAAACATAACTTTTTATCATAATTAATAATAGATCTTTGTAAAAGTTATTTTTTTCTAGTATTGAATTTTCCTTTTCTTTCCTCTTTCGTATTTTGTCCTAGTTAAGTTAAATTTTTCTTTTTTCTTTTCTTCGTATGCAAAAAAAATTGTCACAACCGTACCCAACACACACTTTTAAAAACAAATCAACGTTATGGCTGAGCTAAATTATCTACGCAAAAATTAATTGCTGGTAATTAACTACTGATGTTCAACTTACAGAAAAATGACAAAGACAGTGATCTATCTGTATACAAATAACAATTATTTTCAAAAAAAGTCGACCAAAAAACCTTACTTTTTAAATCTCTAATGCGGTCTACAGGTCCTGTTAAAGCGCTGATTCAGTGCAATATTGGAAATTTGTTCGAACAAACATATATCTTTCTTTCTTTGAACCCTATCTCAAAATCAGTATAATTTAGCTGTTATGACGATTGTACCAAGGCACAACTGCAGCCAGTCTCTTCTATAATTTGCCAATATTTATAAGCATTTTGTTAAATCATAAAAACTAAATGTTTTTATACTTATAATTATATAATATATAATATGAAAAAAACTGAGCTTTCCCGTAATCTGGTGGTAAGGGTTATGTACTTTGATCAGTTGTTGGTCTCAAAATACCTGTCTCGGACAGCCTGATGTCAAGCAGCAGTGACATTCGTTTTCACTTGAAAATATATATTGCAATATTACTTATAATGGAATTATGGTAGAAGACGGTCCGTTACCTTTTAACTTAATTATGTTAATTTCTAGTGTGATTTTCTAATATACTTCGATTTGGAAATTATTATTAATTAATTAATTTCTATTTATTGTACTTTGATTGTATGAATAATGTATTTATAGCATCTTAGATCTATTTGAAATCAAATATCGTTGACGAAGAGAATCGTTTTCATTTATCTGAAGACTCTCATCAAAGGAATAACTATGTTCCTGACAAGCATTCCGCCTTATGTTCAAATTCAATTATCGTGTTGAACAAAAGATGTTCCAAATCGATATTTAGGCACATTGAATTTGGACCCATTCTGATCGGGACATCTCATTTCTCCTATAGAAGACATGATACAAAGAAATATATATGTGTAAATATATATATATATATATATATATATATATATATATATATGTTAGAGAAGTTAGTTTTGATGTTGAGAAATATGAGTAAGTTCTTCAAGGGCATACATCAAATAAATGGCAAAGATTTAGAAGTTAATCTTTAATTTTTCCAAACGTTTCGACATAGTATTTTATGTCATCATCAGTGGATATAAATATGGTCTTACATCAGTAGCTAGCGCAAGGCACATAATTTTGCACTATTATATATACACTAACTTGTTTTTTTTAATTATTATTTTGTTGAACAGAGCATAGTAAAATATTTGTGAAATATATAATATATTTTGCACAGAGAACGTAGTTTATTTGACCGAGCCCGAGGCTGTAGTCAAATCTTTGCCTTTTATTTGATGTATGCCCTTGAAGAACTTACTCATATATATATATATATATATATATATATATATATATATATATATATATATATATTGATTGTTTCTTTTCCGAACAGTAAATCCAATAATAAAAAACAATTTGTTTTTTGAAGATGTTTAATACGACGTTTCGGAACTAGGTACGTTCCATCATCAGGTTTATTCTGTCAAATACAATGTATTTTAAAAAAATATTGATTAACATTAATTAACGATGGTCAATACAGATTAATTAGAAAAAAATTTTTATAAAGGAATGGATTATGTACCGGGGTAAAGAGTAATAAGACTTAACTAAAAAAGGTTTTATATAAAATTGAGAAGCAAAAATTATTTACCTGTAATAATCTATATATCCATATCACTAATATTTTTTGTTAAAAACACTCGATTTTTTTGGAAGATATTTGTAGATGTTACGACTACACAAGACTTAAACACACTGATATGGATTTCTGTCTGCCAGATGTAAAGGACAATGCACGGAATTCTTGGCAAAAATGATTTTTTATGGCTCTTGTTTGGTAATTTACGAAAAAAGAGGAAATATTGCTTTAGTAAATGTTGAGAAATATTATGTATATATATATACATATATACATGCACATGTACATGCACACCTACATACTCATAAATACATATGCACATATCTATATATTAATGTATCCACAATTATATACATGAACATACATGCAAGTGCATGTATATAGTGTACACACAAAAACATACATATAAGCACATATATGGATGTACATATATTATAACATTTTTTTAAATTTTAGTATTTTTTTAAAATACATTGTATTTGACAGAATAAACCTGATGATGGAACGTACCTAGTTCCGAAACGTCGTATTAAACATCTTCAAAAAACAAATTGTTTTTTATTATTGGATTTACTGTTCGGAAAAGAAACAATCAATATATTGAAAAAATCCAGGACTTATCTATTGAATATATATATATATATATATATATATATATATATGGACGTTTTAGAATTTCCTTGCTCCCAGAGGCTCTAATGCTAAATCTAATCTAAAAAATCTGAAAGTTTTAGCTCTTAATATAATCTCTAACATAGTCCGCACTCTAGCCAAAGTTTCTTGGTTTTTCTTCCTAAGTAATTACTTATTTTATAAGAAATATCAAGTTTTTTTTATAATCAAAATAAGCAAATACAATTTATTTTCAAAATGTGAATACACATGTCGCCAAGGTATAAAACAATTGTAATTTTACCCATGTTATTTCTATAGAAACTTTGGTTGGAGTGCGGACTATCTTAAAGTTAACATTAACAGCTACAACTTTCAAAGAATGTTTTTTATCAACCTGAGAGTAAGGAAATTTGGAAAAAATATATAGATATATACGAGTACAAAATGAATTTTTTTTATGTTATACTTATAAAAATCTTACTCTCAAATATTAACTTGATAAATATAAAATAATTTCATTTCTGAGAGCAGTTAAGAGATTGTGCTATTTGACAATATTTTCTAGAAAATTGTGAATAGTAGAATTTTGTTATTTTGTCATTAAAACATGAGTTTTACAGAACTATCGTCAATGCATCATCAATATAGAATAAATGAATATATTAGATAACTAAACACAGAAGCAAAACTACCCACGATTGTAATATATATTTTGCAATAAAAAATTATACCACAGAATAATTTATAATTCTGTAATAATAGTAGGTTTTTTTGTTCAAGTTGGTATAGAAAAACTGGAAATGGTGTTTTTATTTTCCTATTTTAAACATATACAATGCTGCATATGACGAATAATATAAAAATATTTATGATTTATTATTCTCAGAATATATTAAAATTTGATCAGTTCTATTACTTTCTAAGTTATGTTTCATTTTCAATATGTTATTTTACAAAATTTCATCTGATTACCTATACCATGCAACTTGACATAATTTTAGTATTTTGAATCCAACTGTATTTGCCGTAAAAAACACTAAAACTTAGAAACTAGGTAACTAAATGAAATATATCTTTCAACATTATGAACAAATTGTGTGAATTTTGTTGAACAAATGTTTCCATACAATTATATGAGCAAAATATGTGAAACTCGCCTAATATAAATAGTATAAATAGTATTTTTTAGAAGCTTTAAATACCCCATTTTTTAATACCCTTCATTACTTTTTTAATACCACTTTATTAATTGACTTCTTCTATACTAAATATTTTTAAATACTTTGTTGAATTTAAATTTAATATTTTTTATATTTTATATTTATAGTGCCATTTTGACTCTGGTCTTAAAGTTAACGGGTTTAAAGTGACTGAATAACAATTACAATAGATAAAAATATGAATTTTGAATGGTGTTGTTTTGAGTACTATACACGTTTCCTCAATGTTCGAAACTTCTTTGTGTCAATAAAGAAATTTTAATGCTATGGAGCACGAAAAAGTTTTGAGAATTCTACTCTTCTTAAATATTTTTATAATTCTTTTCACTCTCGCTTTCAAAACTGGTAAAAAATTGGAACAGAATGATGAACGCCTTAAGCAAACTGCAGAAGTTGCCAGATACATGATTCACAATATAAACTGGGCAACTGTTGTTACGTTTTTGTCAACAAAAAAACTATGTGTTGATTCCGAGTTCTCAAAATCTGTTTTTGGAAGTATAAAATCTATAGCAGATGGAACCAGGAATAAAAGTACAGGTATTCCGTACTTCTATTTACAAAAAAATGAGCCGATATTAGAAAATTTAAGGATAGATAACAGAACAGCTTTGACGGTGACTATTGATCAAACAGAATATTGCCAAAAATTGGGAATTGACACCGTGGAACCAAAATGCAGCAGAGTGATTTTAATGGGAAGAACTCAAAAATTAAATTTAAAGAGTAAGGAATTCGATTTTGCCAGGAGTGCTTTGAAGGAAAGCCATCCCCATTTGGAAGAAAATTTTAATGAGAAGTTTTTGATTGCTAAGTTGGTTGTTGAAAATATTAAAGTAGTGGATGGACCTGGTGGTTTGAGAAATTTGCCCTTGGACCTATATTACAAGGCCGAACCTATTTGGAAAGACGATGATCCTTAATTTTAGCATTTGCATGTTATATTACAATAATTTTTGTAAATGATAATCTTTTACTTCATAGATTTGTATGTTAAATGAAATTCAAAGTTAGTATGTGTAATAAAAGTTATTTTGATAATTTTTAAAATAATATTTCGTAATAAGTGAAATTGAATATGATTACAATATATCAAGTTTAAAACTATATTTAATGTTTCTTCGAATTTTAAGCTTGTTCGGTGAGAAGTAAATCTTATACTTAGTCATGAAATGTTGAAATTAATTTATTATTTTTATCTTGTAATAAAAATAATCATTTGACAATATATAGCATCTAAAATCTTCTGAATTCAATGCAAACTTTACGACAAACGTATGATAAGATTTAAATCCACTATTAATTTTTTATATGAAACGAAAGGATCTTTATTGCGATATTTTCCTTTCTTTCATCTCCATTTCATTCATTTTAGCGTTCCTTTCTTGAAATTTTCTAATATAAATATATATATATACCAATAATATTGTTTACGATGTCTCGCTTTTATGTCAATATTCGAGATTTCACAGAAACCCTTACATGTTTTCGTATATGCAACAGTCTTTGATTCACATCAAAGATGAAATTTCTATGAAAAATTTATATAATATATATATATATAGATATCTATATATATATATATATATATATATATATATTATATATATATATTATATATATATATATAGATAAATATATAAACCAAATATAGCAGTTGCTTGGAAATATATTCCCAATTTTCATAAAACACTAAGTTAGATGAATGTATACATAATTGTGCATACATGATTATTCGAAGCATTAAACTGAAAAAATAGTTTATTGTATTAATCTGTTTATATCATTTATAGGTGCAAGCTTTTTTCGGAAATTTCCAATAATAAAATTACAATTTTATTCAAGTATTTTACCATTTTATAAAAGTTAACTAGTTATTTAACAAAAGTTAACCACAATAACGTATAAATAGTCATAATTTCACTAAAGCTCTGGGTTGTATTTAAAAGCTCATAATTTCATTAAGTATTTTCAGGACAGTTAAGGTCAATATCAGCCTATTTTCGCTTGACATTAAATTCTGGGATATCCTGTATATATTATGTATTGATATATATAACTAGAGAGGCGCATGGCATCGTGCCTTAAGGCAAATTGCTGGAATTTCCCGTACTAAAAATTACTATTTTTTTAAAAACGATTAACGTTTTTGAAAAAATTTTACTTCACAAAAATTAGATTTTTGAGAAACTATAAATTTGACAGAAAATTACTTTTTTTTGAAAAAAAAATGTTTTCTTTATTTTGACATATTTTGGAAATTCTGAACTTTTGTTTCAAAGCAATCGTACTGCTTTAACTGCATAGAGACGAAATGTCAAAGCGCGTAAGCGCCATATTGCCGTCTAACGGATAAACATTGGTACGGAACCCATAGGAATGTAAACAAAATTTATTCTTATTGTTAAAATCTCTATAAAATATCAGATAATTTGATGTGCATATGTCTAATGATCATTTTTGACCGCCAATGGAATTTTTTTTTACTTTTTTTATTAGATCTCCGAAACCTTTATGAAAATTTGATCAATTCTTCATCTTGTTAATACAAGTAAAATGTTTTTTGAATTATTCAAATCGGATGCGCCGTTATCTTAAAAACTAAGTTACCATTTTTGGCACTTTTTGCCCCGTATCTTCGAAACGGCTAGACCTGCCTTTGCCAAAAACTAATTAGCACGTCTCCTTATCAATACGAATCGAATGTTTTTTGAATTATTCAAATCGATTGATCGGTGTTCCCGAAATCGTCGACGAAAATTTGCATCCGCACACACACGCGCACACACACACACATACACACACACATACATCCATTTTTTCTAAGGTATGCCATAATACTCAGAAACCTTTGAAACGTAAAGACATATTAAAATTTTCATTTTTTATTTTTTGCGATTACTATACTTATATACTATTACTTATAGTAATAGTTATATTTCTAATTAGTGATATAAACCCACCTATAAACCTAATTTGAATTTTAGACAAAGTAAAATTTAGTTTAAGAAAGTTTATACCCAATTTCACATCTATGGATTTTCTCTTTGATAACATATATGTGCTATAAAATATTCATAGCAGTCACCACGTTTGATATTAGCACTTGCTATAAACACCAGCAATCTGGATTGTGGAATATGGAATATGGAATTTCATTTACATATTTGAATTCAGATGCAACTCTCATAACTCGGGCATGGGAATACATCATCAAGGGATTGAGGATTCTATCTCATAATAAATATTTTAATCATACTACTAGTGTTATGGAGTTTATTTGAAAGTTTATATATTTAGTTGAAATAATTAAATAGTTACAAAATGCTATATAATGATTTGCACGACCATCCAGAAGTAGTTGCAATTTGTCCAAGAGGGCGAGGCAATTTTTGTAAGATAATTTGAAATACCTCGATTTACTTGTGTGTATATACATATACATATATATAAATATATAAATATATATATAAATATAATATTTGTTCGAATCATGTGCAGAGTTGTATTACACAGACATTTGTGCATCATTGCGCCTGGCAGCATCTGGAAGCTTTAATGGTTTTCATACTATTTGTAAAGCTCCATTCAAATATTACAAGATGTATGCATGTTCACGTTCTATATAAATGTAATATATACATATATATATATATATATATATATAAATATATGTGTATAATTATATACATGTATGTATATTATGCATATATAAAACTATATACTTATTTGAAATATGAAGAGATATTGTGGGTAGGCAGTAAGAGAAACAAATAAGCTTCGGTGTAAGAGGAACCTAACCAAATATAAAATTATATTTTTAGATCTTTCTTAATTAGTTCAAATTTTACTATTTGTTAACTAATCCAGATTTCTTACTCTATTTTTGAATTTAGTTTACTCCGTCTGGCAAAAAGCTAGAAAATTCTGAGTGAAATCACAGTTTTCTATCAGTCATTAAATATTAAAAATAGTTGTTCGAAGAAATATATCATCTTCTTCATTAACACTTTTATTAGAATGTACTTGTATATTCATCCTAAAATATTTGTTTTTATCTTACTTGTTAGTTGGTATTAAACCAGTTTTATAAAATTAAGGGGGTATTTTAGTGTAGAAGCATGAATTTTAGGTCATTATCAAATAATCATCTTAAAAAAGGCAATTAATTTTTTTACTATAATTTTTATAATAACTTACAGAAAAGTATAGAAAAAATAAAAATAAAAAAGTTAATTTTTTTTAAAATTATCAGTAATTGAAGTAGACTCACTTGACCATACCCACTATTGCAACCCTCCAAGAAATCCCAAATAAAAAAGAATTAGTTATATAGAATGATGTCGCAATGGCATATATCAGTTTGATGAAATGGGAAGTTTTTGATAATGTTCAGACGTATCTTCATTTTATTATATTGGCCATGAAGGTGACAATCTTCATGGCATTGAGCTTTTACACGGGATGGTTGCTACTCCTGGTAGAGGAGGTAGAGGAGTGTTTGATGGGACTAATTGTTCTGACGCGTAACAACATGTATGATAAATAATAAATAAATAAATATATAAATATATATATATATATATATATATATACATATATGTATATATATATATATATATATATATAACTTCTTTCGTTATAACTTATATACTAGTGAGAAAATAGTGATTGTCATAACTGCAACAAATACATACAAATACAAAGCAAATCAGTGGATTAAATTATAACTCTGAAACCTGAGTTATCGTCGTTAGACTTTTAATAAATTTCATAACTACGTAACATAAATACAGATAAAATGGGTCGGTTTGAAAAATTAAGATCATATTCTTATCACTTTTTTGAGTTTCTCTATTTTGTTCTTTTTAAATTCTTCTATTACTTTTGAAATAGTAGTAGTGAAAATCTTATTAAAAGAGACAATTTTGAGAAAAACGCATTTGAAGTCTCGCAAAAGGAAGTAAACAGAAGAGGATTATCATGGTCAAGCAGCTGTTTCTCCAAAAATAATTCAATTAAAAAATCCTTTCGTGCACATTTTTTTAAATAGTTAAATTTTAAAAATAAGAATTTTTTTTTACATGATTCCAGCGTAGAAATAAAAAAAATAGTTTAAACTATGTAGAAACTACTAATATAATAAACTTACTAATGTAGTAAATATGTAGAAACATTGGAATTATGTAATGGGGGTACAATTACATTATAATTTCTCGGAAATAGGTATCTCAAAGTGGTACTTCATTTACCAGTTAACGGTCGTTGACGAGTATACTCATCAAGGAGAATTGGCAGGTTATTGTGTGTTGGCGAGTATATCCGTCACGATTAGATTTCCTTATATTGATATTTTTAGAAACATGTTCTAGTTTTGCATACATATCAATTTCAAGGGATATACTTCATTGATAATTTTCTGTGTTTTAACCATCTCTACAAAATAGAGCTGCACTTCAATGTGGGTATTTCTAGATCTATTCACACAGTTATTCATTGACCCATTCAGAAAACTTGCATCTTAAAATATCTTCTAAGTAAAAACTCTACGTGCAGAAATAGGAAAAACGATGTAGAAAATATAAATAGCTACATTTGTAAAGTATTTTCAGTATCCTTGCCTTTGAAAATGTATTTGTAATGTTTGAAAAATACTTCCATTTGGTTAAATGAAAAATATATCGATACTATGTACACTTATATATATATATACATATATCAGAATGGCATTCTGTTTCCATTATCTTCTCCTTACTTTTCCTAAATTTTCATTACCAGTAATATAATACGAAACGTTGTGAAAGGTCCTGAATACTCCATCGATAACTTTCTTTGAATTATTTATCATGTTTCTTTAATGGAACATTTACTTGTGATATACGATTATGTATTTTTTACATACATTTACACATACAGATATGAGCAGAAATTATAACAATGTTACAGATCTATTTCGAAATTTAAAAGAAGAATATTTAAAAACAAGTATATTATTAAATGCACATAACAAATGTATCTCTGTGTTTTCGCCATTTTTCATCATTATACGATGCTTGGAGTTCTATAAATATTTAATATTATATTAATGAACTTTTGTATGGACGTAATTTTGAAAATAATGACGAGCTTGGCCGCCAAATAATTATTTGGGATTTATTTTAAATAACAGTTGTTTATTATCGAAGTAACATAATTTTGGATCACCATCATAGACCTTATAACTAAATCATAGACCTTATTTAGTATAAGGTCTATGACCACCATACTTAATTTTGCTTCTCATAATAATCAAATTTATATTGAAGAAATGTTTTTTTTAAAAAAATAACCAGAATTGGTAAACTTACGCAATATACGTAAACCGTGTATATGTAAAATAAAAAATTTATATGTGAACAAAAAATAAACACTTACAAAAATTGCTTCGTTTTCACCTTATTTCTTGAGTAAAATATTTTTTAATAATTCTTCTACAATTTTTGTCATCCCTTTTCTTCGCCAAATATCTGAATATTCGTATGCAAAACTTACTTTTAATGCGTCTACGTCTCGGTTTGAATATAATGGAAGTTACGAATTCACAAAATCTAATTTAAAAAGGTCTCCAAAATGATAGAAAAAGTAAACAGAGCTTTACATAGTAGCACGAATAATATATTACATAAAGCCATTTGAATAACAGAAAAATAATGCAGTAGGGTAAAATGTGCAGAAGAAATGGACTTATTAAACGACATCACAGATTCTTATCAATTGTTATGTATATATATATATATATATATATATATATATATACATGCATATACATTATGGTGGTCCTTAATATGGACATTTTCGAATTTTCTTGCTCTCCAGGGCTCAAATGGTTCCAAATTGATGAAAAAAACTCTCTGAAAGTTTTAGCTCTTAATATTAACTTTTAGATAGTATGCGATTCAATCAAACTTCATATGGAAATAGCATGGAAAAAATTTTGAAAACTACAAAAAAAATGTTTAGGTATAACTTAGCGACAAATGAATGAAAAGTGAAAATTTGTGTCATTTTTTATTGAAAATTCGACGCCCTGCAAAATTTTTGAAAGATGTTTCATGCTATTTCCATACAAAACTTTGATTGAATTGCGCTCTATCTAAAAGATAATATTAAGATGTAAAACTTTCAGAGAATTGTTCTTTATCAATTTGGAACCACTATAGCCCTTGGGTGCAAGGAAATTCGAAAATGTCCATATTAAGGACCACCCTAATATACATACATACATACTTTAGATATGCTAATTGTGATAACACACTTAAAAAGGGATACTTTTGCTTGGAATTATATTTCCAAGTGATAACCCTTGTCACTAAACCTGTCATTAGGCTGCTCGTGATAACGAACTTGGGTCTTCTGAGTAGAATTCCATAGTTTTCACCAAGGAAAAGCCTCATATATTAAGAATAAATTTAATTTTTATCTTTCGATGCTGAATCATACCCTCTATATATTATTATAATAATTGTATTCAAACAATGTTTTCTTTTTCTAGTGAGGGCGCAGAAGTATGTTCTCCGCCGGACGAAAGCTCTTCGGTCAGTGAAAACGGAGATAGTCCTCACAGGAAAAAATCTTCTGAGGTAATTATTATGAGATAACCAAAATTTTAGATTCTTTAACTTCTTTTGTGGACCTATGATATTGTAGGATTAATTATAAAATAGAACTTTACTAAAACCGAATTTATATCAGTCACAAATATAATGACATTTTTCGAAAAGTTTTTGAATTTTTAAAATTGAATCAAGAATTTTGGAGAAAATATTGATAAAATATCTTGCATTTATCTGATAATTGTAAAAAGATTTACATTCCAAAAATTCAAAAAACATGCTGCATATTAAAATTTCATAAAAAATTATAAAAATGTTCATTAAGTTTCTTAACTTAATGACTTTCTTTCTTCTTACGATTGGTGCCAAGCTCTTGCAAAATTCCAAAATTAAAACTTTCTCATTTCATTTGATAGATCTTCATACACGTTGACTGCGATTTCTTTGGATCTATATCGATTTTCCATGCTAAAATGTTTTATTTAAAAATTTATATTGTGTATAGCGCCGATTTTGATAAGATAGAATAGGTGATCCTTTTGTGAAGCCGGTTGTCGATATTATGTTGACAGTTATTTTCATTCATTATAAAAGTTTCTAATAATTTGTGAGGTTGAAATAGCAATTGTCCTTTAGACTTGCTAGAAAATATTTATTATATATTTGCTTCTTGCTAATAACTTGATGCTTGACAAGAAGGACCGGCTTAATCCTGAGGGTCAATATAATAATAATAATAATAATAAATAGTAGTCTGCCTGAAGGTAGGTCCATGCCATGAGAGCACCACAAAATGATTTGCCTCTCCTCCCCTATTTATTATTCCCATTACAGTTCTATTACCACTAATTTTAAATTAGTTATATAGTTATAGTTTGCATTAGGTATAGTTTTTTACGAAATTTTTCATTTTATTCAAGTTTTGCTTTATTTTTAAATCGTGTGAGGCTGATTCTGAACGTAAATAATATTTTTTGCTCCTCTCTTTTATTTAATTGTTCTAGCCCTAATTCCTATATGTGCTATAGTAGGTTCGTGTTAGTCTGGGCTGGGGTTACCTGTATATAGTTGCAATGGATTTCGTGTGAAGTCGGTTTAATTATATAATCAAATAGCAAATGATTAATTGTTAATTATATTTACAGAGCAACGCCATGCAGGAAGGCGATGTAGAAACGCGCCTAGAAGATGCTTTGCGTCTAGTCGAGGAACTTCGAGGCAAATGCAGGTTTCACGCTCAGCAAACGTACGCTTGGCGCAGAGCGCACGCGGCGCAGGTGATTAATGAAATAATATTAAATATATACAAAAAGTAGTGGTGCCTGGCATCGTGCCTTGAGGCAAATTACCGGAACTTTCCGTATAAAAAATTAAAATTTTAAAAAAGCGTTAAATTTTTTTGAAACCTTTGAAAAAATAGATTTAAGAATTTTGAAATTATTGAAAAAAAAAGACTTTTCTTAAATACTTGATTTTTTTATATTTGTTTGACATGGATAGCATGACATATATAGAGAATAGCAAAAGAATGATTTGTATTGTCAGAGATAAATAGTGACATGTAGAGATGAATATTGTAGAGAGTATATTTAGAGACAATAAACCAGTGATTAGAGACGAACGAAGTTAACAATTTTGATTTTTTTTTGAAAATTTTGAACTTTTTTGCAAAGCAATCGCGCTGCGTAGCTATTTGCGCCGCATCGTGTCGTATTCTAACGGATAAATATTGCTACGGCTCCCACGAAAAGAAATGTCAACAAAAGTATTTCATATTGAAATTTCTATAAAATTCTTATAATTTGATGTTCATAGTAAATGATTTATTTATAGTCTAATGATCATTTTTGACCGCCAAATAGTATTATCTTTCATTTTTTTCATTGAATTTCCGTAACCACTAAACCTGTCTATTAATTTCATTAATTTTATTAGCCAACTACGGGTAAAAACCATGATCTTTTAAATTAAATTTGTAATAATTTTAATAATTTCAACAAATATTTTTTAAATATGTCTTAAATATTGTTAAATATTCTAGTAAATAAAAATAACAAACATTAAAAAATAATTGTTTTTTAACTTTCCGTAGGATAAGTTATAGTAATCGCAAAAAAAATTGAAAATGAAAATTTTTATATATCTTTACGTTTCAAAACCTTCTTCAAAAAAATGTGTGTGTGTGTGCATGCATGTGTGTGTGTTCGGATACAGATTTTCGTCGACGATTTTGGGAGCACGGATGAAGCGATTTAAATAATTCAAAAAACATTCGATTCGTATTGATAAGGAGACATGCTGATTAGTTTTTGGCGAAGCCAGATCTAGCCGTTCCGAAGATATGGGACAAAAAGTGCCAAAAACGGTAACTCAGTTTTTAAGGGAACGGAGCGTCCGATTTGAATAATTCAAAAAACATTTTACTTTTGTTAACAAGATGAAGAACTGATCATTTCCGTGAAGGCAGGTCCAGCGGTTTCGGAGATCTAGTAAAAAAAGTAAAAAAAATGCCATTTGGCGGTTAAAAATGATCATTAGACATATGCACATCAATTTATCAGATATTTTATAGAGATTTTAACAATAAGTATAAATTTTGTTTACATTCTTAGGGGTTTTGTACCAATGTTCATCCGTTAGACGGGGATGCGTCGCTTACGCGCTTCGATATTTCGTCTCTATGCAGTTAAAGCAGTACGATTGCTTTGAAAAATAGTTCAGAATTTCCAAAATATTTCAAAATAAATTTTTCTTCAAAAAGTCTTTTTTTTTCAAAAAAAAGTAAATTTTTTTCAAAACTTTATAGTTTCTCAAAAATCTATTTTTTTCAGAATATTTTTTTTTCAAAAATGTTAATCTTTTTTAAAAAAATATTTTTTGGTACGGGAAGTTCCAGCAATTTGCTTTAAGGCACGATGCCATGCGCCCCACTAGTTCATTCATTTTTAGAGCGTGGCATTTTTAAGCATTTTATTTAAAAATGTGTAATATCATGTATTATAGAACAGCTTAGCCATTATTGTACTTACTGTAATAAAAACCAGAAATATTAAAACAATATGCAAAGTTTTCGTTTTCAATTTTTAGCTCATTACTATAACTCACTATACAGTACGCTAATAATATAATCTTTTCAGGAATTACTGGTGAAGCAATTAGTAGATGAGAAAAATTCTCAAGTGTCGAAGCTCTCTACCCAACTCCTGTTGTTCGAAGCAAGGCTGCGACGCGAGAAGAAACTGATAACAGCAACTTTGTCGCGTCAAGAAGCTACCATATCCCGCCAACAACGTGTCATCGACGCATTAACAGCACGTCTAATCGATAATGGTCTAGAATCATCTACTGCCGTTGGAGTTGTTCAGGATTTCGATTCCCAAAACGATTCAGATTCAGCAGTGGTCATGGAAGATCTGGACCTGGATATCGGCTTTGGGCAACCACATCCTCACGCTAAACAATATCGCAGTATGTCTGGTGACGGGATAACGATTGCCAGGTCAATATCAGATGCCATAGATAACGGTTTCAAACATGCGTCTTCGAGACGATCCAATTGCTACTTACGTCGTCCAGAAGTCCTGGAAACCGTTTATAGTGTGGAAGAAGATACTGAACAGCAGCAGCAATCGTCGGCCAGTACTAGTGGTATACTCGATTCTCAAAGAACTGAGAAAACTAGCGCCGAGAAAAAACGGGAAGGGTTTAGAAATCACACCGAAAGAGCTGCTCAAGAATCTGATGATTCTGATACTTGGACATACAACTCATCAGATAAATTACCAAAAGAACAGTCACCTAAAACTCAAGTCACAGTTTATAATCGAGTCATGTCGAATCACAGATCGGTGATTAAACCGAAAGATGTTAAATATAAAAGGATAAATAAAGCCAAATCAAAAAGCTTGGAAGAATTAAGAGGCAGGCTTAGAAACTGGGTTGATAAAGGTAACAGACATATACCCAACTTGGAACAGTCGCAGAGCTATGCTTAATTAGTAAATTTGTGTATTCCTGGTGAATAAGTACCATTTTAATAGTATATATAGTTATAAGCTTATTATAAATTCAAAATTATTTAAACAAATTAAAAAATGATAGTTTAAAAGTCAATCCGTAATAATATTCTTGAATGGTTGTTTATAATATAAGATAAATTTGCTGTCATTTTCAATTCTTTCTCATATATCTCAAAAACAAAACTTAGAATAAAAGCAATTATCATTTTTAAGTAAATTCTATGTCATGACTGATTTTGCATTTAATCAAAAAATATATTGAACATAGTTATTTATATACCTATAATAATTAGAATCAAGTATATATTAAATGTTCTAAAATTAATCATGCGTGTTGAATTTATGATGTTAAATGATAACTTGTATTCAAAATTCATATTTATGTGAGTCCAAACTCATTACTTACAAATTCATACTACTTAGTATTTAATTTTAACATGATTATAATTTGAATTACATAGATTAAATTGAATTGTATACAAGTAAATCATTTATTATATATATATATATATATATATATATATATATTATATATATGAATATATATATATATATATATATTTATTTATATATATACAACCATGCATTGTATATATTTAACATATTTTTATATAAACTACATTTACATATTTATACTTACTATGTTAAAATTATATCTAAACACTACATCAAGAATACATATAAAATTATAAATATAATCAAAATTGTCGATCTATGTTCGAAAAGTTGAACAGATTTTCATTCATATATGCCAGATATTTTTCAGAGATGATGGTATAGCTGGACTATCAACAATTTTTTTTTTGCTTAATTTTTTTTTTGCTTTGGCGAATTTGCAATTGAGACTAAGGGAAGGATTTTAGCTCAATTTGAATATCTAGCTAATGTAAAAATTCGTCATAATGTTAACAAAAGTAAATGAAGCCTTATACTTGAGGCAAGGCAAAATTGCATAATATTCAATTACGTGTGAAATATGTTTTTTTCTATTTATTTTACGCCTCATAGAAGATTTAACACATATGTATATATATATATATATATATATATATATATATATATATACATCTATGTAAATGTGCAGAAATAATGTAAAAATGTATAAGTGTATATATAATTATTTTGTGATGTTAAATGTAAAGCTTGTATTCTAAATTAAAATGTAATGTTATAAATCAAACTATTAATTTTTATATCATTAAATATAAAGATAATAAAATATTTTCCGAAATTAAAATCATGAGGGAACATAATGTGAAAGAAGTGTCTTTTCATATCATTCTTAGTACAAAATATCTATCAAAGCAACAAAGTCTACTTTAATAAAAACAGCAAAATTCCGATATTGCAAATATTTAAACAAATTCTCGACTAAAGTTGGAGTACAAAATTAAAGCAAATGTTGATATTCTATTATAAATTTCTAATATTTATAATAATAAATGTAATACACAACAGGCGGCAAATAAATTCAAAATTTATTGTTTAAAAAAAATTTCGTGCTTAAGTGTTAATTTTGTTATCCATATGTTTATTCATACCTTATAATCCAAAGTTTTGCTATATATATATGTATATATATTATATATATATATATACGTATATATATATATATATATATATATATATATATATATATATATATATATATATATATATAATCTGCTTTATATAAGGTATTTTATTATTCGGAATTGTTTATAGATTACTTTGTGGCTTACATAGTATGTAATACATACAACTAGAGAATATTTAAGAAATTATAATCGGTAAAGATGTACACAAATCAAAGATATATATTAAGAGTTATATTTTTAGCATAACCATGCAATCCTAAAATTAAACCTCGATATGAATATATGCTATGTATATGTAAATAAAATTTTAAGTGAAATTAAAAAACTTGAAAATAATAATTGCATTTTACGAATTATTTTAGTTTTAGGTAGATTTTTTGTCTAATGTGCAAGTTTATATTCTCTTTAGATTGCTAGCTATAAGTTCTAAAATTTTCTATGCTAAAAATTGACCAATTATTCATGAAAAATATATTTTAACTAATAATGTCCTGATGAGTCGGTTACTATAACTCGATTAACGTCCATGATTTTTACAAGTATCAACCAATTCCTATTCTTCATTTTCAGTTTGAATATTTTTGGACTACAGTCGATTCATAAGATAGTAATAATGATTAAAGCACATATTAAAAATATTGTTTTAAAACTTTACATTCACAAAATTATTGCTCAATGTTGAGGTAATATTAAAATGAGGTTTGTTTAAATTTTTTTTTATTGAATGTTCGTTTTCTAATAAGCATAAAGGGAGCATGTAGTCTTTTAAATAAGCTATGTCTTAAGCTTGAATAGGCTATATCTAATAATCCTCACTTTTTGTGTTGATTTTCCGCAGATTTCACATTGACAAATTTTTAGTGGCTGCCAACACGTCCTCCAGTGATATCTGGCTTGAAACTTTCTGCTGGAATTTTGTCGCCTCCGCCGGCATTAGAACTGCTTCGAAGTTGATGTCCACCATGTCGGGCACGCTAACCATTGCTCCATCGGATTACTTGAAAAGACAAGTTTTTATGTACTGCATATCTTGTATGCATAGTGAAATTTTAAAAAAATATTGTAAGTCCCTTGGCATACCTTAACGTGGATTTGAACTGCCTTTACCGATGCCTTGGTGTTTCCGGCATCTTGTGCGGCATTTTAACCACTGCACTTGACATATATATGATATTATGTACTCTATATTTTACATATTAAATAAAATTTAATTGAATCAAGTACTACGTTTCTTACTTACTATCTTCTTCCTCTACCTTCTCCCACTTCCTCCCTCGTCACATTCTTTACTTTCTTGTCTTTCTCAATACCATCATGTGTGATGTACCACTCATTTATTATAGTCACGTGGTACATGTGCTCCCATGAAAGGGTTTTGCTCGATATTGTACGGATTTTTTAAAAAGATTTTCTGCTGCCCTTAATAATATGGTCGAGGTCATTTATATGGATCTCAATGACGTGGTCAAAGACAGGGGATGGTGTGTATAAATGAAATAATTGAATTTAATTAGTCCAAATAATTTCCTAGTTTTTACATTATGTTATTCATAATATGAACTATTGTTGAATAGAATAGAATATAAAATAGATAGAAGAATAGAGTTTATATAAGAAGTATTAACATGAAGTATGTATTGAAATTCAAATATTGTATTGAAATTGAAATATTGTATTGAAATTGAAATATGTTGTAGGTGGCTAAATGGTCAAGTAAGCGAGGCCAATAAAATGAAATAAAATTTAAAAAAATAAAAAAATCTACCGTCATGACTTGAATGAAAGAATAATATAAATTTGTTGTTATTATTGCGAATTTAAATATTTAAAATTTTTCTATCATATACATTTTTGCATGTAAGTAATCCATGTCGAGAGGGATGTTAGGAATATTTTGTACGTTTTATTTATATTATAATATTTTTATTTCGTTTGTGAAATTTTAACAAAATAAATTTATGTGCCTATTGAAGTTTACAAATTTTGATTTATTAATTATGCTATGCTGCTAAAATGTTGATACTAAAAACTATGTTACCAGTCTATATAAATATATGTTCTATGATCTATGGCTAATTTCTGTTGTAAATATTTTTAAAATAAATCAACAGTCATTGCTGCCTGGAAGTTGGTTGAACAAGTGTCTTTGTAATAATAATAAATTTACAAGTCATAAATGTAAATAGATTTAAAGTTAAAGTGTGTTTTGTGTGATAATATGATTTAGGTAAGTACAAAATAATGTTTTATATTTTAATTTTAAGGCAAAGTGGCTCATGTTTATGAATTCATAAATATTTTGGCAAACTGTTGCGCATAATTCTAAACAAATATTTGTTTCAACACATTATGATATTGATTCAGGCCCAAAACAATGATTAATTGAATGAACATGAATTTCTTACATTAAACGTCAAAATTGAGTTATATTGTTTAAGGTTAAACGTCAAACGTCAAAATTGACAGTTGTTTTCAGGTTAAAAATGTCTGTTGTGACGGGTTTATTTACAAATGTGTTTTCAAATGTTGGTAAAAAAAATCCTTGCATAGAAATATTTCAAAAGTGGAAAATACTTTTTTTCATTGTTCAAACAAAAGGTGTATTTTTTATACAAGGAAATACGTTTTTGAATGTTTTCTTGAAAACGAATATTCGTGTATTAATTGTCGTGTTAATAATATTTATTAAAAGCGCAGTTGTTATCAATAATTCAATATTTACATCATAAAAATGGGTCAAAATCATAGACCTTATACAATTTCATGGACTGCTAGTCCCCATACATTTCTCAAGTAAAAAAGTGTCAAAAGATGTTCTATGGTATGAGGGCATACGAGGGTAATTTCGCGGCCGAGATATGTCAAACTTGATCGCTTGAACGTCAAATGAAAGTCCGTGTGTTCGAAATTGTTGGGAAACAATTATATAATAAACAATTTATGTTAAACTAATGAATGTAATGAATTATTTATATATTTATTTATTTATTTTAGTTATACAAAGTGTTTAAGGAAAATAAGAAAAAAAATTAAAAATATATTTTACATATAAAATTCACTGAAAATAAGAACAGTTGGCTAGAGCTATTATGGGAAATTAGAAAGCAATAATGAAATATTTGTTTAAATGTAATATATTTATTATTGGTGTTTAAAAAGCACAATTTTTGTGTGAAAGTGGTGTACATATTTATCAACTTTGCTTTTTTTATGTTCTTCATGGTGCATTCTAATTGTTAAATACATTTTTGTGACAAAGTTGAAAAGGTCATGATAGTGCTGGACAAATTGCTGGAAATGGCTTAATCTAAAAAAATGTGCAAGTCCCAAGTCATTCAACTTTCGGAGAATCGTGCTTTCATATGAACTTTTGTACATTCAATTTAAAGAATTTCGAATTAGGGTTTCTATATATAAACATAATTTAAACATTTCATCGGAAGGATATGAAAGATATCCTCGATTTTTATATCGATGAATGTCGAATTTCCCGGAATACTTGCAAAGCATTCAGAACAGGTTTTACTACAATCAGGAACTTTACCACAGACGAAACACATTTTAGAAGACACTTTACTTTTAACAATTTTACAACAGGTATATTTTTATGCTCTTTTGGTTTAAAAACCCGAGCGATCAAACATCACGTGAACCCAAGTAACTGTAAAATTTAAGCGATCGAGTGCATTCGACTAATCTCGGTAAAGCTCGTGTTCGTATTTGACATATCTCGGCCGCAAAATTACCCTCGTATGCCCACATACCATAGAACATCTTTTGACACTTTTTATGCGTTCAACTAGCAGTCCATGTATTGTATAAGGTCTATGGTCAAAATACATAAATGCTCTTTGTAAGTAATGTTTTATTATTAATTAGATCTAAAATTTCATGAATTAGTTTACAAAAAATTATTTGTTTGTCTAATGTTAATGAAATAATTAGGAAATTTTCACAAAATTAAATTGCCAACATTTTTTTTAATATTTGAATACTTTAAAATATAATTCAAAAGCAGAATAATGATTTTAGCGAGCTCACAGTATAATTATGCTGTATAAGATTTATGAATCATTTACCATATTGAATTCATGGGCTATCCACGGATTTTATCAAACAAATTTTACTCAAACGCAATCAATATGCTATTTTGGGACATTTTTTTACATTTTGTCAAATATTTTGGAAATTTTATTTTAGACACTTTTATATGTTTATTTTAGTATAAACTAGACAAAATTTGCTGGAATGTGCTGTATATTGTTATATTCACTTCTATATTAAAATTTTGAATAATTTGTAGCTGAAGCGCAGATTTGAGTTTGATAATTGGCTATTTATTTATTTATTTATTTATTTATTTATAAGCAAGCAGTAATCAATAATAATAGATATTATTTCAGACTCTTGTCAAGGATATAGGTGGATTTTGGACGTTTTTTTACATTTTGTCAAATAACTTTAAAACTATGTTCAGAACATGTTTATTTGTTTATACTAGTATAAACTAGATGAAATTTACTAACAAATAGTATAAATTGTTTTATATGCTTGCATATCAAAATTTTGAACAATTTTCAGTTGAAATGCAAATTTAAACGTAATATGTAGATTTGAAACTTTTTTTGTACTTTTTTTCAAATAACTTTTAATTTTCTTTTCGGGCACGTTAATTTGTTTACATTAGTAAAAACTATATCAAATTTACTAGAATTTAGTACAAACTCGTACATACAGCTGGATACTAAAATTTTGTATAATTTTTAACTGGAACGCGAATTTGTGTCTGTGTACATTTTATCAAACAACTTGAAAATTTTGTTCTAGGCATTTTAATTTATTTATATAAGTAAAAATAGATAAAATTTAGATTCATAAATCATAAATAATATTAAAACCATAGACTGCTATTCATGCTTTTGTTAAAACTACAGTGATGATATCAAATTGTTCGTTTATAATAAATGATTTATTTGAAGTTGAATCCATGGATACTATCCATGGATTGTTTTAAGAGCTTTTTTTTAACTTTGGAAATGATATCAAGTTATTCGATTAACATAAATGATGTACCTACAAATTATTCAAATGTTTTTATTTTTTCACCGAGTTTTTGTGGTTTTACTTTCAGATTCAAAGCTTACTTATTGTTACTAGTCTGGTATTAAGTAACAAGTAATCTTATTTTAAATGTATATCCTTAGAATGAATATTTATTCTTTTCACAGGTACTTATGCACTTATAGGAACAGGAACCATAAAATCTGGGTCTCCCCTATACTAAAGGAAATTTATGATCAAGAACTTATTGGACAAAGTTTTTGGATGATTTTTTATTACACCAAGGACGAAATCATCCTGTTTGATGAGCTTTCAGGGCGTGTTCCACTGGAAAACAACAAAAACTTTGGTTGCAACATCGGAATTTTAGCAAAAAAATAGATTTGTTTTCGCTATTTTGGAAATGTTTTGACTGATTCCAAAAGATTTTCGAACGCTGATTTCAAAAATGCTATCTATTTTTGGATAAACCCACATACACCCCCCGAAAAATCGAAATCTTTGGTTGCAAAATCGATTTTTCTTTTAAAAAAATCGTCTTTCTTCGCGATTTTCAAAATGTTTTGATTGGTTTCGATTGATTTTGGGACGCTGATTTCGAAAATATTATCCGTTTTTGGATAAATCCACATACAACCCCGAAAAATCGAAATCTTTGGTTGCAAAATCAAAATTTTATTAATGAAATGAAAACTTTTTTTCGCGATTTTCAAAATGTTTTGACCGATTCTGATAGTTTTCGAGGCGCTGATTCCGAATATGAAATCAGTTTTTGGAAAAAAAAAATCTTCTGCCCTTGGTACCAATTTGAAGTTTGAAAAATCGCCAACTTTGAAGCTGATTTTAGCTATGAAGACGATGATAAATTTGTAATTTTTTTGGTTTGGTATAAAGATTGTACTTTAGTCTACACAAAGCATTAATTAAAATTATTACTTTCATTCATTAAGGGCCTCAAAATTGCATTTGAAAGTCACGATTTTGGCCAATTTTGGCTGCCCCTGATAGACTGTCTTTTTAACGAAAAAAATATAAGATTTTTAAATTACACCAAAGTAGGTTTGGTTTACTGCTAACCAGGCGTAAATATGAGTTTATTCAAAATTATCCTCCTCCTACTATTTCTTATCTTTTATATATATATATATATATATATATATATATATATATATATACATATATATACATATACATGCGTATATATATATATATACATTTATATTTATATATATGCACATATATATTATGTCGATTTTTGTAATGCTGATACTCAATAAATTTAATTATTTATCTATATGTCTTATTTATTTACAGAGTTAGAAAAATTATTGAATATAAATTTTTTTCAGATAAATGGGGTTCGATCTGTCGATCCTCGAATTGCTATTCTGGCCTAAACCGTATCTTTACGACCTCGGCCATTCGCACATTTGACACAGAACATTTTTAGGAAACTTATATCTTTCAGTTTGGAAATAACACTTTATATTTTTACAAAAGACTACAGTTTTTTAAAACCAATTGGCCGAGATCGTTAAGTGACCACTACGGTTACTCAGCGTGTCTCGGTTCGATTCCAGAAGAGGCGCAAAAAATCGAATGTATAGTTTTTCATAATTATCAAATATTAGTTCAAAATATTAAATTCAGGTGTCGCATTTCGACCTTGACACTTAGAATATTTCTGAAAAATTCAAGGTTCGCACTTGACTGTAAGAGAGATACATAAAAAGAAAAAAAAAAAAAAAAAGAGGAAGAACTGGGGAAAGAGAGGGGTAGAGGCAGATGATGAATAAGAGAGATGTGTATGATACATATTCTTTATTAAAATTCAATATTAATATAATATAGGAATAAAAATAACTTTTATCATCAATAACTTAAATAGCCGAGCGGTTTAAGTGACCGCATACTCGGTGAAATCGCTCTGGAGGCAGGCACAAGGTGAGACGGATCGAGTCCAGCTGAAGGCGACGACGACCAACTCTGAAGCAGAAAAAGTGGAGCAATGCTGGTGGCTGGCTGTTGGCGAGCGCAAAGGGTCCTGAAACGAACACACCAAGTGATGGTCAACCTGAGGTCCATGATGCGAGAGGTTACACGCAGAGAGACACATTGCGGAAGATGCATGCAGAACCCAAAAATCTACCCAAAAACCACAACATGCGAAAAAAACACCAAAAAAGGAAAAAAAATGTGAAAAAAAGCGGAAAAAAGGGAGAAAAAAGGGGAAAGAGGAGGAGGAGGAGGAGGAGGGGGGGGGAGAGCCTAAAAAAACCCCCTAAGTCCCAGGTCAATTTTTCTCTTTTCTGTTCAGCGTTGAAACTTTTTTATGTTTTTTAGTGTTCCCTCACTCCAATTCCCAAAGCCAACACTCGAATAAAATCAAGTCCACATTGAAATTTTCACAACGAGAAAAAATTACTGGGACTCGGTTAAAATATTTAACTTTGCCCCAATAAAATTTTCTCGTTGTGAAATATTCAATGTGAGCCTCATTCATTCGAATGTTGGCTTTGGGATAATACAGCATGCATAAATAACTTGTCTGTCTTAATTGAAAAGGTTTCAGAAAATTTGGACTTAGAAAAAAAAATTATCTGAAAGGACTTAGAAAAGAAAAAAAATTATTCGAAAGAATTATTAAAAAAAATTTGGACTTAGAAAACAAAAAATATCTGAAAGGACTTAGAAAAAAAAATTATTCGAAAGAATTATGATCAGAAAATTTGGACTTAGAAAAAAAAATTATTCGAGAGAATTATTTACTTAATCGATGAAATGAAATGATAATAATCGAATCAAAATTGTTTATACGACTTGATAAAACATGTGAAACCTTTACAATTAATCGAGACAAAAACAAATTTAGTTGACTTGAATAATATACAAATTATTAGAAAAAGCCATAAAAAAAATTCAATAAAACATGTAAAATGAAATAATGAAAAATGTTCGAAAACTTGAACATTAAAAACTTCAAAACTGTTTAAAGCTGATTGTTATCCTTTAGAAATCGAGTTAAATAATTTTTACAACTTGAATCGAATAATAAACTTGTAAACAAAATTATGATTTGTCTAATCATTCAAGTCAACTCTTTGAAACTTCGATTGCATGTCTTGATCAAAATTGTTTTTAGCAACAAAAGAATAAAAATCTATAATTTTGCTATGCAGCAATTATTTAAAATAAAATTACAGTAAAAGTCTTTTAAAAGCTGAATTTAATTTACAATTTGGTAAGTCGTATTAAATATTTGAAATAATTTGATCAAAACCAACAATCGTGTTATCCAATAAATAAGAATGTACATGCAGTCAATATCGTTACAGGGAAAACACATTATTCTTGATACTGGAAATGTCAAATACAAATACAAATATTTTTTCTGTATAACAATGAACAAGAGGTGTGACAAAAAAGAGATATTTTATAAAGAAATTTGTAATTTGTAACAAAATACCATCAATTTAGGAGTTACCTAAGGAAGGATGCTAAGACCTCTTCAACAAATAAGTAATCGATGCTTACAAAAAGCTGTATTGGTTAACTAATAATTTGGTAACTAAAATTTAATATATAAGAATTTTGAATTCTACATAATATCAGCTCATAGTGTTGTTATAGAACAAAAGAATTTCTGGTGGAATATTATTATGGAATTGTAATAATATAAATTACTTTCAATGTCTTTGATACATACGAGAAGTACAAACTTTTATCTTTTATATTGATTTAAAACATTCATAAAATTTTAATTCATAAGTAAATTAAAAAAACTGAATCAACATGTTTTCCCCATAACAAATTAAATATGAACATAGTCTTTTACACATATGTCTGCCAAATTAACTTATAATCTTTTATTAGCTTATTTTATATTAGTTGTAGTTGAATAAACAAACAATATATTGTATATATTATGCATTAAAAATTAATAAAGTATATCTTATTAAAGAAAATGATATTGACTCAAATATAATAGTATAAACAATATTTTCAGCAGATATATGTATACAACTATATTAATAATGCACGAGCCAGAATATATTTTACTAAAATATATACAGACTGCTTTATAAATGATATCGGATAAAAAAGGAAAAGGCACAAGTTCTCAAAGCATCTTTCAATTAATTTCATTTAATATGAAAAACAAGCATTAAATACATAACTATATAAGAAATATTATTATTAAAAACTCGGTCATTAATTGTAAACCTCTTTCACAAAAGAAATTATGAGCAATATCTTTTTATTTTCAAACATTTTCAAAAATATTTGACTGCTTTAAATTCAAAAATAAAAAAAAACTTAATGCATATATAATGCATATGTAGTACCTTATTTAAATTCTTATGTGTGTACATATATATATATATAATATATATATTATATATATATATATATAAAGTGAGAGGTTTTTCTTCAGATGGTAAAATATATGAAAAATTGTTCCATCCATCCAGTAATGAAAACAGTTTTATTGAAAGAAATGTTTTTATTGAGAAAAATATGTTTCGGGTCTTGATTTGACCCATCTTCAGTGCCGCAATTAAATATTTCAGAGTTACAATTTAAAACAATATAAAAAATACATACTTACAGGAAAATACATATAAAAATATGTAAAAAAGCATAAATATAACCAATTAATAAATTAAATAAATAAAAACATTTTCTTTCAAAAACACTGTTTTTAATTACTGGATGGATGCCCAAGAACAATTTTATCATATTATTTCACCATCTGAAGAAAAACCTCTCGCTTTATATATATCATATATATATATATATTATATATATATATATATATATCATATATATATTATATATATATATATATGAATATTTAAAATAAACCATATCAGACGAAGTATGATAAATGCCTGTATATATCAGAAATATATTCTTTGACTCTCTTTGTATAAAACATGCTTTGCACTTACATGTTCGTTCGATATCCTCTACGGCAAACACAAATCCAATACACAAACCACCTCTAGAGCATCTGCCAGAAATCTCAAGTACTCGACACAAAATCACTACTTTAAACCACTACATAACTTTGTTCGTTACATGTCTCTTCGACTTATTGCAACTATCCGAGTAAAGTCTTTACACAATACACGACACACGACTTACATTAGAGACTTTCGTGAATTTAGAATTCGATAATAAAGATACGTGTTGGAAGTACCTACTCAAATATAAATTATACATTTTACAATTGCATATATATAAATAAAGGATACATTGGCGCTGTAAATGAATTAATAACCTACAAAACACATATATAAATTATACATTTTACAATTGCATATATAAAAATAAAGGATACGAAAGGCGCTGTAAATAAAATCTTACTTATAAAATTGAC
The DNA here is from genome assembly GCF_003426905.1 of Ctenocephalides felis. Lineage (NCBI taxonomy): Eukaryota > Metazoa > Arthropoda > Insecta > Siphonaptera > Pulicidae > Ctenocephalides > Ctenocephalides felis. The sequence continues at coordinate 49,234,474 of NW_020536999.1, read as the reverse complement.
TCAAAATGGAGGCCCTGAAAGAGATACTTATCAAACTATTCAAGGTACTTCCGCACACATCATACATTTTTTGGATTTTAATTAACGTTTCACGATAAAATTATTATATCAAATCGATCTACTAAATTAATTACACGTTTTGATGCATAAATTAATTAAAACTAATCAAGGATTTAATTAAAATACGTTAATTAACGCGACAGCGTGTTAATTCACGGAAATTTCTTTGACAATTGAAGTTGTCAACATGTGTCAGAATGACTGTCACCTCTTGTACAATTAAAGCGCGAAATTCAAACTTTATGAAATACACCTCTTTGGAGATATATGTATACGGTTTAAAGCAAAACAAGATCGCTGAATATGTGATAATTAATTGTTTTTATTCTTGTCTAATATTATAACGCTCTACATCAACGCGATGTACTTTAAAATCTAATTAGAATCGAGAAACTTTTGCCGGTGATAAAATAATTGAATCAAAGCTTATTTGCAATTAAATTAACAAACAAAACCATTCACTTTTTTTGAATTTCACAAAGTTTAAATTTCAAATTTGAATTTCGCGCTTTAAATTGCACAAGAGGTGACAGTCATTCTGACACATGTTGACAACTTCAATTGTCAAAGAATTTCCGTGAATTAACACGCGGTCGGTTAATTATGATTTTTAATTAAATCTATTAGTTTTAATTAATTTATGCATCAAAACGTGTAATTAATTTAGTAGATCGATTTGATATAATAAATTTATCGTGAACGTTAATTAAAAGCCAAAAAATGGGTATGTTTGGAAGTGCCCAGATGTACCTTGAATAGTTTTTATAAGTATCTCTTTCAGGACCTCCATTTTGAGTCAATTTTATAAGTAAGCATTTTATTTACAGCGCCTTTCGTATCCTTTATTTTTATATATGCTATTGTAAAAATGTATAATTTATATATGTGCTTTTGTAGGTTAATAATTCATTTACAGCGCCAATGTATCCTTTATTTATATATATGCAATTGTAAAATGTATAATTTATATTTGAGTACTTCCAACACATATCTCTTCATTATCGAATTCTAAATTCACGAAAGTCTCTAATGTAAGTCGTGTGTCGTGTATTGTGTAGAGACTTTTACTCGGATAGTTGCAATAAGTCGAAGAGACATGTAACGAAC
>NW_020536999.1:49212688-49233207 GCF_003426905.1 Ctenocephalides felis | reverse complement strand
TGTTTTTGAGAGGTTAAGTTTGCTGCTAGAAGTTTTTGATAGAAATAATCCATCAAATTTTACATTTTTGATACTATGTTTCCTTATTAACTCAATAAATATAAATGTCAAAGAAAAATATAGTGTTTCGGGTTGATTTCAAGAATTTACAACAAATTCTTTGAGAGTTGTGTGTTGAGAGTTTATTAAATCTGCTGCTAGAACTTTTTGATATAAATAATCCATCAAATTTTACATTTTTGATACTAATGTTTCCTTATTAGCTCATAAATATAAATGTAAATAAGTAATACATAATGTAATGCATAAAATAATTTATAAGATAAACGTGAATATATATGAAACACATGTTGTCTTAAACAACCACACATTCACAATTGAGAACGAATGAATCATTTCGATTGAGATTGCATCCAGGGCATCACACAGGAGATTCTATTTTAGAGCAGCTTAAAATTGGCATGGTATTCAGATGGCATTGGACTACATGCATCTCGTGTGTTTAGGTGTCACCAAAAGATTGTTAAGTCTGTGGGTGAAAGGTTCGAGAGATGTCCAATTAGATAACAAAGCGACTGAAAGGGTAAGTGATTTTTGGTAAGTTATAAAAAATGTGTAACTCCTGAGTTTTCTAGGTTAACCAAGATCTCCTAAAGATGTTAACTATTGGAAGGCCAACGAGTTCAGGTTGGTTCTGCTATATTTTGGACCCATAGTTTTACAACCTGTACTGGAAAAGAATAAGTACATCAATTTCATACAACTTAGTTTGGAGATTAGAATTTTGTGCGACCCAGAGATGTGCATCGAGAAAAACGATACAGTAAACAGATTTCTCACTAATTTTGTGAATGAATATTCAAGGCTATATGGAGCTGGCCGGATGACTTACACACCCCACAATTTGATACATCTTCCGGCTGATGTGATGAATTTCAAATGTAGCTTAGATCGGTTCAGCTGATTTCCTTTTGAAAGCTATTTCAAGAAGGTACAAGATAAGCTGCAGAACTCGCCGAAACCTATCCACCAGCTGGTCAACAGAATGACTGAAGAGGAGATGCTTGAAGCAATCTTTGCTAATGAGCAGAGATATCCAAATATGCAGTATGGAAGAGATGGACAGATAAAAATAAAATATAAAGATTTTATTATTTGTAATAGCGCTCCAGACAATCTTTGTATGGGCACTGATAATTTTCTATTATTTTTTCAGCATATTCATGATTTAAATCAAATTGTATGTTTATGAATTAAGAATTATAAGCCATTGTTTGTGAGTGCATGTGATTATACGATTTTTCATATGTATTTATATCATTTAAATGACAACAATAGTAATGATGTTGTAATATCCGCACAGCAAATTAAAAAAAAGTGCCTTAATTTGCCATATATTACTGGAAAATATTTTGTGTCAATACCAATAATTCATTTGAATAATTGACATCATACTATTAAGGCATTATTACATGTTAATTATTCAAATGTATTATTGGTATTGACACAAAATATTTTCCAGTAACGTATGGCAAATTAAGGCACTTTTTTTTAATTTGCTGTGCGAATATTACAATTATTAAATAATTGAATTGTTTAATTTTAAATATACTATTGTATAGAATAATTGTATAAAAATAAATATAAAATAATATAATGTAATAAACAGTTTCATTGTTCACTATGTTTACAGTTTCAGCAGTTTCATTGTTAACTTTGTATATATAACTTTAAACACTTTTTGCTTTACATTTATATTTATTGAGTGAGTTATAAGGAAACATTAGTATCATAAATGTAAATTTGATGGATTATTTCTATCAAAAAGTTCTAGCAGCAGATTTAATAACCTCTCACACAACTCTCAAAGAATTTGTTGTAAATTTCTTGAAATCAACACGAAACACTATATTTTTGCTTCACATTTATGTTTATTAAGTTAATAAGGAAACATTATTCATAAATGTAAAATTTGATGGATTATTTCTATCAAAAAGTTCTAGCAGCAGATTTAATAAACTCTCAAACACACAACTCTCAAAGAATTTGTTGTAAATTTCTTGAAATCAACACGAAACACTATATTTTTCTTTGACATTTATATTTATTGAGTTAATAGGAAACATTAGTATCAAAAATGTAAAATTTGATGGATTATTTCTATCAAAAACTTCTAGCAGCAGACTTAACCTCTCAAACATAGCGAAAAAATTTGTTGTAAATTTCTTGAAATCAACATGAAACACTATGTTTTTCTTTGACATTTATATTTATTGAGTTAATAAGGAAACATTAGTATCATAAATGTAAAATTTGATGGATTATTTCTATCAAAAGTTCTAGCAGCAGATTTAATAAACTCTCAAACACACAACTCTCAAAGAATTTTTGTAAATTTCTTGAAATCAACACGAAACACTATATTTTTCTTTGACATTTATATTTATTGAGTTAATAAGGAAACATTAGTATCAAAAATGTAAAATTTGATGGATTATTTCTATCAAAAACTTCTAGCAGCAGACTTAACCTCTCAAACATAGCGAAAAAATTTGTTGTAAATTTCTTGAAATCAACATGAAACACTATGTTTTTCTTTGACATTTATATTTATTGAGTTAATAAGGAAACATTAGTATCATAAATGTAAAATTTGATGGATTATTTCTATCAAAATGTTCTAGCAGCAGACTTAATAACCTCTCAAACACAGCGAAAAAAATTGTTGTAAATTTCTTGAAATCACACGAAAAACTATATTTTTGCTTCACATTTATGTTTATTAAGTTAATAAGGAAACATTAGTATCATAAATGTAAAATTTGATGGATTATTTCTATCAAAAAGTTCTAGCAGCAGATTTAATAAACTCTCAAACACACAACTCTCAAAGATTTGTTGTAAATTTCTTGAATCAACACGAAACACTATATTTTCTTTGACATTTATATTTATTGAGTTAATAAGGAAACATTAGTATCAAAAATGTAAAATTTGATGGATTATTTCTATCAAAATGTTCTAGCAGCAGACTTAATAACCTCTCAAACACAGCGAAAGAATTTGTTGTAAATTTCTTGAAATCAACACGAAACACTATATTTTTCTTCACATTTTTTATTATTCTCATCAATTTTATTTATTGATTGATAATTGATAAGCACTTGTGTAATATATGTAATTTTATTTGCATTATCAACAGCAAAATCGCCAGCACCGACTGTGGGATGTTGGTAACAATGGAAAATAATGCTGTCAGATAATTATGTTTAAGATATTTATGTCAAAAAAACTAAAAAAGCCTAAAACATTAAGATTTAATTGACTTTATAGCAATATTTTAACATTTTATACAGTAAAATTAAATTTTAAACAAATGACCTTGAAATTATTTTGCTGCTAGGTACTTGTGCTGCTAACTATACGCACGTTACTTATAAAACTATTCAAGGTACATCTAGGCACTTCCAAACATACCCATTTTTTGGCTTTTAATTAACGTTTACGATAAATTTATTATATCAAATCGATCTACTAAATTAATTACACGTTTTGATGCATAAATTAATTAAAACTAATCAAGGATTTAATTAAAAATCATAATTAACGCGACGGCGTGTTAATTCACGGAAATTTCTTTGACAATTGAAGTTGTCAACATGTGTCAGAATGACTGTCACCTCTTGTACAATTTTAAGCGCGAAATTCAAACTTTATGAAATACACCTTTTTGGAGATATGTATACGGTTTAAAGCAAAACAAGATCAATTTATTTTCATTTTTGTAATACTTTTACCATTGACTCGAAGAGCTGAAAAAGAAAGCCCTACTCGTGCGATCTAGAGTGCCTTACATAGCTGTTTTTGTTTGTGGCCAATTTATTTTTGTAGTAAAGACTTGTAGAGCTGAAAGAGAAATCCCTACTAATGCACTCCAGACGCCTTACATAGCTGTTTGTGGCCAATTTATTTTCATTTTTGTAATACTTTTACCATTGACTCGAAGAGCTGAAAAGAAAGCCCTACTCGTGCGATCTAGAGTGCCTTACATAGCTGTTTTTGTTTGTGGCCAATTTATTTTTGTAGTAAAGACTTGTAGAGCTGAAAGAGAAATCCCTACTCATGCACTCTAGACGCCTTACATAGCTGTTTGTGGCCAATTTATTATTGTTTTTGTAATACTTTTGCCACTAAGACTCGAAGAGCTGAAAAGAAGCCCTACTCGTGCGATCTAGAGTGCCTTACATAGCTGTTTTTGTTTGTGGCCAATTTATTTTTGTAGTAAAGACTTGTAGAGCTGGAAGAGAAATCCCTACTAATGCATTCAAGATGCCTTACATAGCTGTTTGTGTCCAATTTATTTTCATTTTTGTAATACTTTTACCATTGACTCGAAGAGCTGAAAAAGAAGGCCCTACTCGTGCGATCTAGAGTGCCTTACATAGCTGTTTTTGTTTGTGGCCAATTTATTTTTGTAGTAAAGACTTGTAGAGCTGAAAGAGAAATCCCTACTAATGCACTCCAGACGCCTTACATAGCTGTTTGTGGCCAATTTATTTTCATTTTTGTAATACTTTTACCATTAAGACTCGAAGAGCTGAAAAAGAAAGCCCTATACTCGTGCGATCTAGAGTGCCTTACATAGCTGTTTTTGTTTGTGGCCAATTTATTTTTGTAGTAAAGACTTGTAGAGCTGAAAGAGAAATCCCTACTCATGCACTCTAGACGCCTTACATAGCTGTTTGTGGCCAATTTATTATTGTTTTGTAATACTTTTACCATTAAGACTCGAAAAGCTGAAAAAGAAAGCCCTACTCGTGCGATCTAGAGTGCCTTACATAGCTGTTTTTGTTTGTGGCCAATTTATTTTTGTAGTAAAGACTTGTAGAGCTGAAAGAGAAATCCCTACTCATGCACTCTAGACGCCTTATAATAGCTGTTTGTGGCCAATTTATTTTCATTTTTGTAATACTTTTACCATTGACTCGAAGAGCTGAAAAAGAAAGCCCTACTCGTGCGATCTAGAGTGCCTTACATAGCTGTTTTTGTTTGTGGCCAATTTATTTTTGTAGTAAAGACTTGTAGACCTGAAAGAGAAATCCCTACTCATGCACTCTAGATGCTTTACATAGCTGTTTGTGGCCAATTTATTTTCATTTTTGTAATACTTCTACCATTGACTCGAAGAGCTGAAAAAGAAAGCCCTACTCGTGCGATCTAGAGTGCCTTACATAGCTGTTTTTGTTTGTGGCCAATTTATTTTTGTAGTAAAGACTTGTAGACCTGAAAGAGAAATCCCTACTCATGCACTCCAGACGCCTTACATAGCTGTTTGTGGCCAATTTATTTTCATTTTTGTAATACTTTTACCATTGACTCGAAGAGCTGAAAAGAAAGCCCTACTGGTGCGATCTAGAGTGCCTTACATAGCTGTTTTTGTTTGTGGCCAATTTATTTTTGTAGTAAAGACTTGTAAAGCCGAAGGAGAAATCCCTACTAATGCACTACAGACGCCTTACATAGCTGTTTGTGGCCAATTTATTTTCATTTTTGTAATACTTTTACCATTGACTCGAAGAGCTGAAAAAGAAAGCCCTACTCGTGCGATCTAGAGTGCCTTACATAGCTGTTTTTGTTTGTGGCCAATTTATTTTTGTAGTAAAGACTTGTAGAGCTGAAAGAGAAATCCTTACTCATGCACTCTAGACGCCTTACATAGCTGTTTGTGGCCAATTTATTTTGTTTTTGTAATACTTTTACCATTAAGACTCGAAGAGCTGAAAAAGAAGCCCTACTCGTGCGATCTGGAGTGCCTTACATAGCTGTTTTGTTTGTGGCCAATTTATTTTTGTAGTAAAGACTTGTAGAGCTGGAAGAGAAATCCCTACTAATGCACTCCAGACGCCTTACATAGCTGTTTGTGGCCAATTTATTATTGTTTTTGTAATACTTTTACCATTAAGACTCGAAGAGCTGGAAAAGAAGCCCTACTCGTGCGATCTAGAGTGCCTTACATAGCTGTTTTTGTTTGTGGCCAATTTATTTTTGTAGTAAAGACTTGTAGACCTGAAAGAGAAATCCCTACTCATGCACTCCAGACGCCTTACATAGCTGTTTGTGGCCAATTTATTTTCATTTTTGTAATACTTTTACCATTGACTCGAAGAGCTGAAAAGAAAGCCCTACTGGTGCGATCTAGAGTGCCTTACATAGCTGTTTTTGTTTGTGGCCAATTTATTTTTGTAGTAAAGACTTGTAAAGCCGAAGGAGAAATCCCTACTAATGCACTACAGACGCCTTACATAGCTGTTTGTGGCCAATTTATTTTCATTTTTGTAATACTTTTACCATTGACTCGAAGAGCTGAAAAAGAAAGCCCTACTCGTGCGATCTAGAGTGCCTTACATAGCTGTTTTTGTTTGTGGCCAATTTATTTTTGTAGTAAAGACTTGTAGAGCTGAAAGAGAAATCCTTACTCATGCACTCTAGACGCCTTACATAGCTGTTTGTGGCCAATTTATTATTGTTTTTGTAATACTTTTACCATTAAGACTCGAAGAGCTGAAAAAGAAGCCCTACTCGTGCGATCTGGAGTGCCTTACATAGCTGTTTTTGTTTGTGGCCAATTTATTTTTGTAGTAAAGACTTGTAGAGCTGGAAGAGAAATCCCTACTAATGCACTCCAGACGCCTTACATAGCTGTTTGTGGCCAATTTATTATTGTTTTTGTAATACTTTTACCATTAAGACTCGAAGAGCTGGAAAAGAAGCCCTACTCGTGCGATCTAGAGTGCCTTACATAGCTGTTTTTGTTTGTGGCCAATTTATTTTTGTAGTAAAGACTTGTAGAGCTGAAAAAGAAATCCCTACTAATGCACTCCAGACGCCTTACATAGCTGTTTGTGGCCAATTAATTTTCATTTTTGTAATACTTTTACCATTAAGACTCGAAGAGCTGAAAAAGAAAGCACTACTCGTGCGATCTAGAGTGCCTTACATAGCTGTTTTTTTTTGTGGCCAATTTATTTTTGTAGTAAAGACTTGTAGAGCTGAAAGAAAAATCCCTACTCATGCACTCTAGACGCCTTACATAGCTGTTTGTGGCCAATTTATTTTCATTTTTGTAATACTTTTACCATTAAGACTCGAAGAGCTGAAAAAGAAAGCCCTACTCGTGCGATCTAGAGTGCCTGACATAGCTGTTTTTGTTTGTGGCCAATTTATTTTTGTAGTAAAGACTTGTAGAGCTGAAAGAGAAATCCCTACTCATGCACTCTAGACGCCTTACATAGCTGTTTGTGGCCAATTTATTATTGTTTTTGTAATACTTTTACCATTAAGACTCGAAGAGCTGAAAAAGAAAGCCCTACTCGTGCGATCTAGAGTGCCTTACATAGCTGTTTTTGTTTGTGGCCAATTTATTTTTGTAGTAAAGACTTGTAGAGCTGAAAGAGAAATCCCTACTCATGCACTCTAGACGCCTTACATAGCTGTTTGTGGCCAATTTATTATTGTTTTTGTATTACTTTTACCATTAAGACTCGAAGAGCTGAAAAAGAAGCCCTACTCGTGCGATCTAGAGTGCCTTACATAGCTGTTTTTGTTTGTGGCCAATTTATTTTTGTAGTAAAGACTTGTAGAGCTGAAAGAGAAATCCCTACTAATGCACTCCAGACGCCTTACATAGCTGTTTATGGCCAATTTATTTTCATTTTTGTAATACTTCTACCATTAAGACTCGAAGAGCTGAAAAAGAAAGCCCTACTCGTGCGATCTAGAGTGCCTTACATAGCTGTTTTTGTTTGTGGCTAATTTATTTTTGTAGTAAAGACTTGTAGAGCTGAAAGAGAAATCCCTACTAATGCACTCCAGACGCCTTACATAGCTGTTTGTGGCCAATTTATTTTCATTTTTGTAATACTTTTACCATTGACTCGAAGAGCTGAAAAAGAAAGCCCTACTCGTGCGATCTAGAGTGCCTTACATAGCTGTTTTTGTTTGTGGCCAATTTATTTTTGTAGTAAAGACTTGTAGAGCTGAAAGAGAAATCCCTACTCATGCACTCTAGACGCCTTACATAGCTGTTTGTGGCCAATTTATTATTGTTTTTGTAATACTTTTACCATTAAGACTCGAAGAGCTGAAAAGAAGCCCTACTCGTGCGATCTAGAGTGCCTTACATAGCTGTTTTTGTTTGTGGCCAATTTATTTTTGTAGTAAAGACTTGTAGAGCTGGAAGAGAAATCCCTACTAATGCACTCAAGATGCCTTACATAGCTGTTTGTGGCCAATTTATTTTCATTTTTGTAATACTTTTACCATTGACTCGAAGAGCTGAAAAAGAAGGCCCTACTCGTGCGATCTAGAGTGCCTTACATAGCTGTTTTTGTTTGTGGCCAATTTATTTTTGTAGTAAAGACTTGTAGAGCTGAAAGAGAAATCCCTACTAATGCACTCCAGACGCCTTACATAGCTGTTTGTGGCCAATTTATTTTCATTTTTGTAATACTTTTACCATTAAGACTCGAAGAGCTGAAAAAGAAAGCCCTACTCGTGCGATCTAGAGTGCCTTACATAGCTGTTTTTGTTTGTGGCCAATTTATTTTTGTAGTAAAGACTTGTAGAGCTGAAAGAGAAATCCCTACTCATGCACTCTAGACGCCTTACATAGCTGTTTGTGGCCAATTTATTATTGTTTTTGTAATACTTTTACCATTAAGACTCGAAGAGCTGAAAAAGAAAGCCCTACTCGTGCGATCTAGAGTGCCTTACATAGCTGTTTTTGTTTGTGGCCAATTTATTTTTGTAGTAAAGACTTGTAGAGCTGAAAGAGAAATCCCTACTCATGCACTCTAGACGCCTTATAATAGCTGTTTGTGGCCAATTTATTTTCATTTTTGTAATACTTTTACCATTGACTCGAAGAGCTGAAAAAGAAAGCCCTACTCGTGCGATCTAGAGTGCCTTACATAGCTGTTTTTGTTTGTGGCCAATTTATTTTTGTAGTAAAGACTTGTAGAGCTGAAAGAGAAATCCCTACTAATGCACTCCAGACGCCTTACATAGCTGTTTGTGGCCAATTTATTTTCATTTTTGTAATACTTTTACCATTAAGACTCGAAGAGCTGAAAAAGAAAGCCCTACTCGTGCGATCTAGAGTGCCTTACATAGCTGTTTTTGTTTGTGGCCAATTTATTTTTGTAGTAAAGACTTGTAGAGCTGAAAGAGAAATCCCTACTCATGCACTCTAGACGCCTTACATAGCTGTTTGTGGCCAATTTATTATTGTTTTTGTAATACTTTTACCATTAAGACTCGAAGAGCTGAAAAAGAAAGCCCTACTCGTGCGATCTAGAGTGCCTTACATAGCTGTTTTTGTTTGTGGCCAATTTATTTTTGTAGTAAAGACTTGTAGAGCTGAAAGAGAAATCCCTACTCATGCACTCTAGACGCCTTATAATAGCTGTTTGTGGCCAATTTATTTTCATTTTTGTAATACTTTTACCATTGACTCGAAGAGCTGAAAAAGAAAGCCCTACTCGTGCGATCTAGAGTGCCTTACATAGCTGTTTTTGTTTGTGGCCAATTTATTTTTGTAGTAAAGACTTGTAGACCTGAAAGAGAAATCCCTACTCATGCACTCTAGACGCCTTACATAGCTGTTTGTGGCCAATTTTTTTCATTTTTGTAATACTTCTACCATTGACTCGAAGAGCTGAAAAAGAAAGCACTACTCGTGCGATCTAGAGTGCCTTACATAGCTGTTTTTGTTTGTGGCCAATTTATTTTTGTAGTAAAGACTTGTAGACCTGAAAGAGAAATCCCTACTCATGCACTCTAGACGCCTTACATAGCTGTTTGTGGCCAATTTATTTTCATTTTTGTAATACTTTTACCATTGACTCGAAGAGCTGAAAAAGAAAGCCCTACTCGTGCGATCTAGAGTGCCTTACATAGCTGTTTTTGTTTGTGGCCAATTTATTTTTGTAGTAAAGACTTGTAGAGCGGAAAGAGAAATCCCTACTAATGCACTCCAGACGCCTTACATAGCTGTTTGTGCCAATTTATTTTCATTTTTGTAATACTTTTACATAAGACTCGAAGAGCTGAAAAAAGAAAGCCCTACTCGTGCGATCTAGAGTGCCTGACATAGCTGTTTTTGTTTGTGGCCAATTTATTTTGTAGTAAAGACTTGTAGAGCTGAAAGAAATCCCTACTATGCACTCTAGACGCCTTGCATAGCTGTTTGTGGCTAATTTATTATTGTTTTTGTAATACTTTTACCATTAAGACTCGAAGAGCTGAAAAAGAAAGCCCCACTCGTGCGATCTAGAGTGCCTTACATAGCTGTTTTTGTTTGTGGCCAATTTATTTTTGTAGTAAAACTTGTAGAGCTGAAAGAGAAATCCCTACTCATGCACTCTAGACGCTTACATACTGTTTGTGGCCAATTTATTTTGTTTTTTGTAATACTTTTACCATTAAGACTCGAAGAGCTGAAAAAGAAAGCCCTACTCGTGCGATCTAGAGTGCCTTACATAGCTGTTTTTTGTTTGTGGCCAATTATTTTTGTAGTAAAGACTTGTAGAGCTGAAAAAGAAATCCCTACTAATGCACTCGACGCCTTACATAGCTGTTTGTGGCCAATTTATTTTCATTTTTGTAATACTTTTACCATTAAGACTCGAAGAGCTGAAAAGAAAGCCCTACTCGTGCGATCTAGAGTGCCTTACATAGCTGTTTTTTGTTTGTGGCCAATTTATTTTTGTAATAAAGACTTGTAGAGCTGAAGAGAATCCCTACTCTATGCACTCTAGACGCCTTACATAGCTGTTTGTAGCCAATTTATATTGTTTTGTATACTTTTACCATTAAGAACTCGAAGAGCTGAAAAAGAAGCCCTACTCTTCGATCTAGAAGTGCCTTACATAGCTTTTTTGTTTGTGGCCAATTTATTTTTGTAGTAAGAACTTGTAGAGCTGAAAGGAAATCCCTACTAATGCACTCCAGACGCCTTACATAGCTGTTTGTGGCCAATTTTTTTCATTTTTGTAATACTTTTACCACTGACTCGAAGAGCTGAAAAAGAAAGCCCTACTCGTGCGATCTAGAGTGCCTTACACTAGCTGTTTTTTTTGTGGCCAATTTATTTTTGTAGTAAAGACTTGTAGAGCTGAAAGAGAAATCCTACTCATGCACTCTAGACGCCTTACAAGCTTTTGTGGCCAATTTTTTTTCATTTTTGTAATACTTTTACCATTAGACTCGAGAGCTGAAAAAGAAAGCCCTACTCGTGCGATCTAGAGTGCCTTACATAGCTGTTTTTGGTTGTGTGGCCAATTTATTTTTGTAGTAAAGACTTGTAGAGCGGAAAGAGAATCCCTACTCATGCACTCTAGACGCCTTACATAGCTGTTTGTGGCCAATTTATTTTCATTTTTGTAATACTTTTACCATTGACTCGAAGACCTGAAAAAGAAAGCCCTACTCGTGCGATCTAGAGTGCCTTACATAGCTGTTTTTGTTTGTGGCCAATTTATTTTTGTAGTAAAGACTTGTAAGCTGAAAGAGAAATCCCTACTAATGCACTCCAGACGCCTTACATAGCTGTTTGTGGCCAATTATTTTCATTTTTGTAATACTTATACCATTGACTCGAAGAGCTGAAAAAGAAAGCCTACTCGTGCGATCTAGAGTGCCTTACATAGCTGTTTTTGTTTGTGGCCAATTTATTTTTGTAGTAAAGACTTGTAGAGCTGAAAGAGAAATCCCTACTAATGCATGCACTCTAGACGCCTTACATAGCTGTTTGTGGCCAATTTATTTTCATTTTTGTAATACTTTTACCATTGACTCGAAGAGCTGAAAAAGAAAGCCCTACTCGTGCGATCTAGAGTGCCTTACATAGCTGTTTTTGTTTGTGGCCAATTTATTTTTGTAGTAAAGACTTGTAGAGCTGAAAGAGAAATCCCTACTCATGCACTCTAGACGCCTTACATAGCTGTTTGTGGCCAATTTATTATTGTTTTTGTAATACTTTTACCATTAAGACTCGAAGAGCTGAAAAGAAAGCCCTACTCGTGCGATCTAGAGTGCCTTACATAGCTGTTTTTGTTTGTGGCCAATTTATTTTTGTAGTAAAGACTTGTAGAGCTGAAAGAGAAATCCCTACTCATGCACTCTAGACGCCTTACATAGCTGTTTGTGGCCAATTTATTTTCATTTTTGTAATACTTTTACCATTGACTCGAAGAGCTGAAAAAGAAAGCCCTACTCGTGCGATCTAGAGTGCCTTACATAGCGTTTTTTGTTTGTGGCCAATTTATTTTTGTAGTAAAGACTTGTAGAGCTGAAAGAGAAATCCCTACTCATGCACTCTAGACGCCTTACATAGCTGTTTGTGGCCAATTTATTTTTATTTTTGTAATACTTTTACCATTGACCCGAAGAGCTGAAAAAGAAAGCCCTACTCGTGCGATCTAGAGTGCCTTACATAGCTGTTTTTGTTTGTGGCCAATTTATTTTTGTAGTAAAGACTTGTAGAGCTGAAAGAGAAATCCCTACTATGCACTCCAGACGCCTTACATAGCTGTTTGTGGCCAATTTATTTCATTTTGTAATAATTTTTACCATTGACTCGAAGAGCTGAAAAAGAAAGCCCTACTCGTGCGATCTAGAGTGCCTTACATAGCTGTTTTTGTTTGTGGCCAATTTATTTTTGTAGTAAAGACTTGTAGAGCTGAAAGAGAAATCCCTACTCATGCACTCTAGACGCCTTACATAGCTGTTTGTGGCCAATTTATTTTCATTTTTGTAATACTTTTACCATTAAGACCCGAAGAGCTGAAAAAGAAAGCCCTACTCGTGCGATCTAGAGTGCCTTACATAGCTGTTTTTGTTTGTGGCCAATTTATTTTTGTAGTAAAGACTTGTAGAGCTGAAAGAGAAATCCCTACTAATGCACTCCAGACGCCTTACATAGCTGTTTGTGGCCAATTTATTTTCATTTTTGTAATACTTTTACCATTGACTCGAAGAGCTGAAAAAGAAAGCCCTACTCGTGCGATCTAGAGTGCCTTACATAGCTGTTTTTGTTTGTGGCCAATTTATTTTTGTAGTAAAGACTTGTAGAGCTGAAAGAGAAATCCCTACTCATGCACTCTAGACGCCTTACATAGCTGTTTGTGGCCAATTTATTTTCATTTTTGTAATACTTTTACCATTGACTCGAAGAGCTGAAAAAGAAAGCCCTACTCGTGCGATCTAGAGTGCCTTACATAGCTGTTTTTGTTTGTGGCCAATTTATTTTTGTAGTAAAGACTTGTAGAGCTGAAAAAGAAATCCCTACTCATGCACTCTAGACGCCTTACATAGCTGTTTGTGGCCAATTTATTTTCATTTTTGTAATACTTTTACCATTGACTCGAAGAGCTGAAAAAGAAAGCCCTACTCGTGCGATCTAGAGTGCCTTACATAGCTGTTTTTGTTTGTGGCCAATTTATTTTTGTAGTAAAGACTTGTAGAGCTGAAAGAGAAATCCCTACTAATGCACTCCAGACGCCTTACATAGCTGTTTGTGGCCAATTTATTTTCATTTTTGTAATAATTTTACCATTGACCCGAAGAGCTGAAAAGAAAGCCCTACTCGTGCGATCTAGAGTGCCTTACATAGCTGTTTTTGTTTGTGGCCAATTTATTTTTGTAGTAAAGACTTGTAGAGCTGAAAGAGAAATCCCTACTAATGCACTCCAAAGTGCCTTACAAAGCTGTTTGTGGCCAATTTGTTATTTTTTAATACTTTTACCAATAAGTCTCGAAGAGCTGAAAGAGAAATCCCTACTGTATACTCTGGAGGGCCTTACATAGCTGTATATTTGTTTGTGGCCAATTGATTTTTGTAATAAAGACTTGAAGAGCTAAAAGAGAAATCCCTACTCGTGCGCTCCAGAGTGCCTTACATAGCTGTTTATGGCCAATTTGTTATTTTTGTAATACTTTTACCATTAAGTCTCGTAGAGCTGAAAGAGAAATTCCTACTGTACACTCTGGAGGGCCTTACATAGCTGTATTTTTGTATGTGGCCAATTGATTTTTGCAATAAAGACTCGAAGAGCTAAAAGAGAAATACCTACTCGTGCGCTCCAGAGTGCCTTACATAGCTGTTTATGGCCAATTTGTTATTTTTGTAATACTTTTACCATTAAGTCTCGTAGAGCTGAAAGAGAAATCCCTACTGTACACTCTGGAGGGCCTTACATAGCTGTATTTTTGTATTGTGGCCAATTGATTTTTGTAATAAAGACTCGAAGAGCTGAAAGAGAAATCCCTACTCGTGCGCTCCAGAGTGCCTTACATAGCTGTTTGTGGCCAATTTGTTATTTTTGTAATACTTTTACCATTAAGATTCTAACTATTACCTTTTTGTAATACTTTTAACCATTATGACTAGAAGAGCTGAAGACTTGAAGACTCAAAACGCTGAGGACTTGAAGAGTCAAAGTCGAAACTGATGAGGGTGGAAAACAAATGAAAGCTGACAAAGGGTAGAATGCTTGAAGAGCTGAAAGAGAAATCCTTACTCGTGCACTCTAGAGGGCCTTACATAGCTGTATTTTTGTTTGTGGCCAATTTATAATTTTTGTAATAAAGACTCGAAGAGCTGAAAAAGAAAGCCCTACTCGTGCGATCTAGAGTGCCTTACATAGCTGTTTTTGTTTGTGGCCAATTTATTTTTGTAGTAAAGACTTGTAGAGCTGAAAGAGAAATCCCTACTAATGCACTCCAGACGCCTTACATAGCTGTTTGTGGCCAATTTATTTTCATTTTTGTAATACTTTTACCACTGACTCGAAGAGCTGAAAAAGAAAGCCCTACTCGTGCGATCTAGAGTGCCTTACATAGCTGTTTTTGTTTGTGGCCAATTTATTTTTGTAGTAAAGACTTGTAGAGCTGAAAGAGAAATCCCTACTCATGCACTCTAGACGCCTTACATAGCTGTTTGTGGCCAATTTATTATTGTTTTTGTAATACTTTTACCATTAAGACTCGAAGAGCTGAAAAAGAAAGCCCTACTCGTGCGATCTAGAGTGCCTTACATAGCTGTTTTTTGTTTGTGGCCAATTTATTTTTGTAGTAAAGACTTGTAGAGCTGAAAGAGAAATCCCTACTCATGCACTCTAGACGCCTTACATAGCTGTTTGTGGCCAATTTATTTTCATTTTTGTAATACTTTTACCATTAAGACTCGAAGAGCTGAAAAAGAAAGCCCTACTCGTGCGATCTAGAGTGCCTTACATAGCTGTTTTTGTTTGTGGCCAATTTATTTTTGTAGTAAGACTTTGGAGCTGAAAGAGAAATCCCTACTCATGCACTCTAGACGCCTTACATAGCTGTTTGTGGCCAATTTATTTTCATTTTTTGTAATACTTTTACCATTAAGACTCGAAGAGCTGAAAAGAAAGCCACTACCGTGCGATCTAGAGTGCCTTACATAGCTGTTTTTGTTTGTGGCCAATTTATTTTTGTAGTAAAGACTTGTAGAGCTGAAAGAGAAATCCCTACTCATGCACTCTAGACGCCTTACATAGCTGTTTGTAAAAAATAAAAGTTACAACAGGGTAGAATGAGATATACAAAATTTCGGTCTTGAAACCGATGAGGGCTTTTTAAAAAATAAAAGTTACAACAGGGTAGAATGAGATATACAAAATTTCGGTCTTGAAACTGATCACGGTTTGATAAAAAATAAAAGTTACAACAGGGAGAATGAGATATACAAAATTTCGGTATTGAACCGATCAGGGTTTGATAAAAATTAAAAGTTACAACAGGGTAGAATGAGATATACAAAATTTCGGTCTTGAAACCGATCAGGGTTTGATAAAAAATAAAAGTTACAACAGGGTAGAATGAGATATACAAAATTTTGGTATTGAAACCGATCAGGGTTTGATAAAATAAAAGTTACAACAGGGTAGAATGAGATATACAAAATTTCGGTGTCTAAACCGATCAGGGTGTGATAAAAAATAAAAGTTACAACAGGGTAGAATGAGATATACAAAATTTCGGTCTTAAAACCGATCAGGGTTGGATAAAAAATAAAAGTTACAACAGGGTAGAATGAGATATACAAGATTTCGGTATTGAAACCGATCAGCGTTTGATAAAAGTTAAAAGTTACAACAGGGTAGAATGAGATATACAAAATTTCGGTCTTGAAACCGATCAGGGTTTGATAAAAAATAAAAGTTACAACAGGGTAGAATGAGATATACAAAATTTCGGTCTTGAAACCGATCAGGGTTTGATAAAAATAAAAGTTACAACAGGGTAGAATGAGATATACAAATTTCGGTATTGAAACCGATCAGCGTTTGATAAAAATAAAAGTTACAACAGGGTAGAATGAGATATACAAAATTTCGGTCTTGAAACCGATCAGGGTTTGATAAAATAAAAGTTACAACAGGGTAGAATGAGATATACAAAATTTCGGTCTTGAAACCGATCAGGGTTTGATAAAAAATAAAAGTTACAACAGGGTAGAATGAGATATACAAAATTTCGGTTTTGAAACCGATCAGGGTTTGATAAAAATAAAAGTTAAACAGGGTAGAATGAGATATACAAAATTTCGGTCTTGAAACCGATCAGGGTTTGATAAAAATAAAAGTTACAACAGGGTAGAATGAGATATACAAAATTTCGGTCTTGAAACCGATCAGGGTTGATAAAAAATAAAAGTTACAACAGGGTAGAATGAGATATACAAATTTCGGTATTGAAACGATCAGGTTTGATAAAAATAAAAGTTACAACAGGGTAGAATGAGATATACAAAATTTCGGTCTTGAAACCGATCAGGGTTTGATAAAAATAAAAGTTACAACAGGGTAGAATGAGATATACAAATTTCGGTCTTGAACCGATCAGGGTTTGATAAAAAAAAGTTACACAGGGTAGAATGAGATATAAAAATTCGGTATTGAAAACCGATCAGGGTTGTGATAAAAAATAAAAGTTACAACAGGGTAGAATGAGATATACAAAATTTCGGTATTGAAACCGATCAGGGTTTGATAAAATAAAAGTTACAACAGGGTAGAATGAGATATACAAAATTTCGGTGTCTGAACCGATCAGGGTGTGATAAAAAATAAAAGTTACAACAGGTAGAATGAGATATACAAATATCGGTATTGAAACCGATCAGGGTTTGATAAAAATAAAAGTTACAACAGGGTAGAATGAGATATACAAAATTTCGGTGTCTAACCCGATCAGGGTTTGATAAAAAATAAAGTTACAACAGGGTAGAATGAGATATACAAAATTTCGGTATTGAAACCGATCAGGGTTTGATAAAATATAAAAGTTACAACAGGGTAAAATGAGATATACAAAATTCGGTATTGAAACCGATCAGGGTTTGATAAAAATAAAAGTTACAACAGGGTAGAATGAGATATACAAAATATCGGTATTGAAACCGATCAGGGTTTGATAAAAATAAAAGTTACAACAGGGTAGAATGAGATATACAAAATTTCGGTATTGAAACCGATCAGCGTTTGATAAAAGTTAAAAGTTACAACAGGGTAGAATGAGATATACAAAATTTCGGTCTTGAAACCGATCAGGGTTTGATAAAAAATAAAAGTCACAACAGGGAAAAATGAGATATACAAAATTTCGGTCTTGAAACCGATCAGGGTTTGATAAAAAATAAAAGTTACAACAGGGTAGAATGAGATATACAAAATTTCGGTATTGAAACCAATCAGGGTTTGATAAAATAAAAGTTACAACAGGGTAGAATGAGATATACAAAATTTCGGTATTGAAACCGATCAGGGTTTGATAAAAATTAAAAGTTACAACAGGGTAGAATGAGATATACAAATTTCGGTCTTGAAACCGATCAGGGTTTGATAAAAAATAATTACAACAGGGTAGAATGAGATATTACAAAATATCGGTATTGAAACCGATCAGGGTTTGATAAAAAATAAAAGTTACAACAGGTTAGAATGAGATATACAAAATTTCGGTCTTGAAACCGATCAGGGTTTGATAAAAAATAAAAGTTACAACAGGGTAGAATGAGATATACGAGTACAAAAATTCGGTGTCTAAACCGATCAGGGTGTGATAAAAAATAAAAGTTACAACAGGGTAGAATGAGATATACAAAATATCGGTATTGAAACCGATCAGGGTTTTGACAGGGTAGAATGAGATATACAAAATTTCGGTGTCTAAACCGATCAGGGTGTGATAAAAAATAAAAGTTACAACAGGGTAGAATGAGATATACAAAATTTCGGTGTCTAAACCGATCAGGGTGTGATAAAAAATTAAAGTTACAACAGGGTAGAATGAGATATACAAAATTTCGGTCTTGAAACCGATCAGGGTTTGATGAAAAATAAAAGTTACAACAGGGTAGAATGAGATATACAAAATTTCGTTTGGGTGGAACAAATAATAAAAGTTAGTCTTGAAAACAAAGAGGGTGGAAACTACATTAAAAATTCTAATTGGAAAGAATCCTAGTAAAAAATCTAGCATCGATGGTGATAAGCAAGTGATAAAAATTGTGCAAAAATAAAAATGTTGAAAATGTTGCACAATATAAAAGATAAAAAAAATTAATGAAAAACAAAGCCACTAACCTTTTGAAGATCTCTCAGCAATGACGACAAATTTAAATACACTATATATATAGGAAATTGCTAGCACATAATAATAATTAACATAAATAAATCATCAATCAATTATAATATATAAATGAACACATTGCTTATCACCGCATCCGCATAAATATCATCATGGGCTATGAAAATTATTTATTTTTTTAAGTAAAAAAAATAATATAATTCCCATAGTTGAAAATAAAAGAATCCTACCATTGCAGCATCTTCGCCCATTTATCTCTCTGCAATATTATAAATATCTGCAAATTCTGCATCTGCAACTCTCTGCAAACTGAAGTGATGTGGGCTCGAAGTGATAAGATCATATCAAAATCTGAAAATAATGAAAAATATAACGATAGATTTGTTTAAAACGTTTAAAAATAACTATTCATTAATTCATTATAATTTTATATTATTTTTAGTCATATACAATAATAATCTATGATGGAATTATGTCATATTTTAATAACTATATATATATATATATATATATATAATATATATAAATGATATGAAATAATTCCATTACATATTTATTATTTTATGTAACTTGAAATTAATATAAAAAAAAAATAATAATTGTAAATATTTAAATGAATTATATATAAAGCAAAAGTACTGGTTTGAACATGAACTGGAGTTAGCAATGGCCGCCATCTTGTTTTGCAAAAGCGCCGCTAGATGGCTTGTCAATAGTTTGCAAATAAGTTGCAAATAATAAATAATAACAATATGCAATTTGATGAAAATGAATTCAATTTGTTTAATGAAAATGATTTATATCAGAATTATCGTTGCAAATACGATTGTAATGTTAAAAAAGACGATTCAAACTTTGGTCAATTGACAGCTGAGACGCCGTCAGGACCGAAGAATTTGCCGTTGCTTTTTTGAACAAAAAAACTTACAGGCACAGTTTTTGAATGTAAATGAATTTAGTACATCAAAGTTTATTGAATTTTCATCAATAATAGGTTTGTGCAAACGGTTATATTGCTTAAATCAGGCAAAAACCACCGGTTGTTGTTTGGGCGCCATCTTGGATTTTTGAAAAGCAGCAAAAAATTTAAATTGCGAAAATTGCAAAATCTCAATAATATAGAGGAAAAGTGCAAGAATATTAAATAATATGTAATAAATTTATAATAAATCAACATTAAGCACGCCCAAGACATTTTTACAGACATAAACATTGTTTGCATATGTGTACCAAAGGGCGTCCGTTGTTGTGCTAATAACTGTCATAAATATTATGGCCCCCATCTTCGATTTTCCATAATATTAAGTAATATGTAGTAAATTTATATAACTCAACAATTAAACACGCCTAAGACATTTTTACAGATGTAAACACAGTGTACATATCTGTACCAAACGGCGTGTCAGTTGTTGTACTAATAACTGTCAATAATATTATGGCCGCCATCTTGAATTTTAAAAAAGTAACAAAATTTAATTGCAAAAAACGTAAAAATTTCAATAAATATTGAGTAAAGGTGCCATAATATTAAATAACATGTAATAAATTTATAATAAATCAAGAATAAGCACGCCTAAGACATTTTACAGATGTAAAGACTATTTACTTATGTACCAAACGGCGTCAATTGTTGTGCTAATAAAAACATAAAAATTGTGCAAAATAATGAAAAATAAATGCTCTTACCTTTAATAGTATATACTGCACACCGGAACACACTTAAAAAACACTACTTGGTTTCAAATAATAAATATTTACTATCACTTTGATCACTTGCACTGCACCACTGCGCGAGATGTTTACTGTTCGAGAGCTGACGCGCTAATGAGCCGCCCGCT
>NW_020536999.1:49168743-49211688 GCF_003426905.1 Ctenocephalides felis | reverse complement strand
TTACATAGCTGTTTGTGGCCAATTTGTTATTTTTGTAATACTTTTACCATTAAGTCTCGAAGAGCTGAAGAGAAATCCTTACTCATGCACTCTGGAGGGCCTTACATAGCTGTATTTTTGTTTGTGGCCAATTTATAATTTTTGTAGTAAAGACTTGAAGAGCTGAAAGAGAAATCCCTACTCGTGCGCTCCAGAGTGCCTTACATAGCTGTTTGGGCCAATTGTTATTTTTGTAATACTTTTACCATTAAGTCTCGAAGAGCTGAAAGAGAAATCCTTACTCATGCACTCTGGAGGGCCTTACATAGCGTATTTTTTTGGTGGCCAATTTATAATTTTTGTAGTAAGACTTGAAGAGCTGAAGAGAAATCCCTACTCGTGCGCTCCAGAGTGCCTTACATAGCTGTTTGTGGCAATTTGTTATTTTTGTAATACTTTTACCATTAAGTCTCGAAGAGCTGAAAGAGAAATCCTTACTCATGCACTCTGGAGGGCTTACATAGCTGTATTTTTGTTTGTGGCCAATTTATAATTTTTGTAGTAAAGACTTGAAGAGCTGAAGAGAAATCCCTACTCGTGCGCTCCAGAGTGCCTTACATAGCTGTTTGTGGCCAATTTGTTATTTTTGTAATACTTTTACCATTAAGTCTCGAAGAGCTGAAAGAGAAATCCTTACTCATGCACTCTGGAGGGCCTTACATAGCTGTATTTTTGTTTGTGGCCATTTATAATTTTTGTAGTAAAGACTTGAAGAGCTGAAAGAGAAATCCCTACTCGTGCGCTCCAGAGTGCCTTACATAGCTGTTTGTGGCCAATTTGTTATTTTTGTAATACTTTTACCATTAAGTCTCGAAGAGCTGAAAGAGAAATCCTACTCATGCACTCTGGAGGGCCTTACATAGCTGTATTTTTTTTGTGGCCAATTTATAATTTTTGTAGTAAAGACTTGAAGAGCTGAAAGAGAATCCCTACTCGTGCGCTCCAGAGTGCCTTACATAGCTGTTTGTGGCCAATTTGTTATTTTTGTAATACTTTTACCATTAAGTCTCGAAGAGCTGAAAGAGAAATCCTTACTCATGCACTCTGGAGGGCCTTACATAGCTGTATTTTTGTTTGTGGCCAATTATAATTTTTGTAGTAAGACTTGAAGAGCTGAAAGAGAAATCCCTACTCGTGCGCTCCAGAGTGCCTTACATAGCTGTTTGTGGCCAATTTGTTATTTTTGTAATACTTTTACCATTAAGTCTCGAAGAGCTGAAAGAGAAATCCTTACTCATGCACTCTGGAGGGCCTTACATAGCTGTATTTTTGTTTGTGGCCAATTTATAATTTTTGTATAAAGTCTTGAAGAGCTGAAAGAGAAATCCCTACTCGTGCGCTCCAGAGTGCCTTACATAGCTGTTTGTGGCCAATTTGTTATTTTTGTAATACTTTTACCATTAAGTCTCGAAGAGCTGAAAGAGAAATCCTTACTCATGCACTCTGGAGGGCCTTACATAGCTGTATTTTTGTTTGTGGCCAATTTATAATTTTTGTAGTAAAGACTTGAAGAGCTGAAAGAGAAATCCCTACTCGTGCGCTCCAGAGTGCCTTACATAGCTGTTTGTGGCCAATTTGTTATTTTTGTAATACTTTTACCATTAAGTCTCGAAGAGCTGAAAGAGAAATCCTTACTCATGCACTCTGGAGGGCCTTACATAGCTGTATTTTTGTTTGTGGCCAATTTATAATTTTTGTAGTAAAGACTTGAAGAGCTGAAAGAGAAATCCCTACTCGTGCGCTCCAGAGTGCCTTACATAGCTGTTTGTGGCCAATTTGTTATTTTTGTAATACTTTTACCATTAAGTCTCGAAGAGCTGAAAGAGAAATCCTTACTCATGCACTCTGGAGGGCTTACATAGCTGTATTTTTGTTTGTGGCCAATTTATAATTTTTGTAGTAAAGACTTGAAGAGCTGAAAGAGAAATCCCTACTCGTGCGCTCCAGAGTGCCTTACATAGCTGTTTGTGGCCAATTTGTTATTTTTGTAATACTTTTACCATTAAGTCTCGAAGAGCTGAAAGAGAAATCCTTACTCATGCACTCTGGAGGGCCTTACATAGCTGTATTTTTGTTTGTGGCCAATTTATAATTTTTGTAGTAAAGACTTGAAGAGCTGAAAGAGAAATCCCTACTCGTGCGCTCCAGAGTGCCTTACATAGCTGTTTGTGGCCAATTTGTTATTTTTGTAATACTTTTACCATTAAGTCTCGAAGAGCTGAAAGAGAAATCCTTACTCATGCACTCTGGAGGGCCTTACATAGCTGTATTTTTTTTGTGGCCAATTTATAATTTTTGTAGTAAAGACTTGAAGAGCTGAAAGAGAAATCCCTACTCGTGCGCTCCAGAGTGCCTTACATAGCTGTTTGTGGCCAATTTGTTATTTTTGTAATACTTTTACCATTAAGTCTCGAAGAGCTGAAAGAGAAATCCTTACTCATGCACTCTGGAGGGCCTTACATAGCTGTATTTTTGTTTGTGGCCAATTTATAATTTTTGTAGTAAAGACTTGAAGAGCTGAAAGAGAAATCCCTACTCGTGCGCTCCAGAGTGCCTTACATAGCTGTTTGTGGCCAATTTGTTATTTTTGTAATACTTTTACCATTAAGTCTCGAAGAGCTGAAAGAGAAATCCTTACTCATGCACTCTGGAGGGCCTTACATAGCTGTATTTTTGTTTGTGGCCAATTTATAATTTTTGTAGTAAAGACTTGAAGAGCTGAAAGAGAAATCCCTACTCGTGCGCTCCAGAGTGCCTTACATAGCTGTTTGTGGCCAATTTGTTATTTTTGTAATACTTTTACCATTAAGTCTCGAAGAGCTGAAAGAGAAATCCTTACTCATGCACTCTGGAGGGCCTTACATAGCTGTATTTTTGTTTGTGGCCAATTTATAATTTTTGTAGTAAGACTTGAAGAGCTGAAAGAGAAATCCCTACTCGTGCGCTCCAGAGTGCCTTACATAGCTGTTTGTGGCCAATTTGTTATTTTTGTAATACTTTTACCATTAAGTCTCGAAGAGCTGAAAGAGAAATCCTTACTCATGCACTCTGGAGGGCCTTACATAGCTGTATTTTTGTTTGTGGCCAATTTATAATTTTTGTAGTAAAGACTTGAAGAGCTGAAAGAGAAATCCCTACTCGTGCGCTCCAGAGTGCCTTACATAGCTGTTTGTGGCCAATTTGTTATTTGTAATACTTTTACCATTAAGTCTCGAAGAGCTGAAAGAGAAATCCCTTACTCATGCACTCTGGAGGGCCTTACATAGCTGTATTTTTGTTTGTGGCCAATTTATAATTTTTGTAGTAAAGACTTGAAGAGCTGAAAGAGAAATCCCTACTCGTGCGCTCCAGAGTGCCTTACATAGCTGTTTGTGGCCAATTTGTTATTTTTGTAATACTTTTACCATTAAGTCTCGAAGAGCTGAAAGAGAAATCCTTACTCATGCACTCTGGAGGGCCTTACATAGCTGTATTTTTGTTTGTGGCCAATTTATAATTTTTGTAGTAAAGACTTGAAGAGCTGAAAGAGAAATCCCTACTCGTGCGCTCCAGAGTGCCTTACATAGCTGTTTGTGGCCAATTTGTTATTTTTGTAATACTTTTACCATTAAGTCTCGAAGAGCTGAAAGAGAAATCCTTACTCATGCACTCTGGAGGGCCTTACATAGCTGTATTTTTGTTTGTGGCCAATTTATAATTTTTGTAGTAAAGACTTGAAGAGCTGAAAGAGAAATCCCTACTCGTGCGCTCCAGAGTGCCTTACATAGCTGTTTGTGGCCAATTTGTTTTTTGTAATACTTTTACCATTAAGTCTCGAAGAGCTGAAAGAGAAATCCTTACTCATGCACTCTGGAGGGCCTTACATAGCTGTATTTTTGTTTGTGGCCAATTTATAATTTTTGTAGTAAAGACTTGAAGAGCTGAAAGAGAAATCCCTACTCGTGCGCTCCAGAGTGCCTTACATAGCTGTTTGTGGCCAATTTGTTATTTTTGTAATACTTTTACCATTAAGTCTCGAAGAGCTGAAAGAGAAATCCTTACTCATGCACTCTGGAGGGCCTTACATAGCTGTATTTTTGTTTGTGGCCAATTTATAATTTTTGTAGTAAAGACTTGAAGAGCTGAAAGAGAAATCCCTACTCGTGCGCTCCAGAGTGCCTTACATAGCTGTTTGTGGCCAATTTGTTATTTTTGTAATACTTTTACCATTAAGTCTCGAAGAGCTGAAAGAGAAATCCTTACTCATGCACTCTGGAGGGCCTTACATAGCTGTATTTTTGTTTGTGGCCAATTTATAATTTTTGTAGTAAAGACTTGAAGAGCTGAAAGAGAAATCCCTACTCGTGCGCTCCAGAGTGCCTTACATAGCTGTTTGTGGCCAATTTGTTATTTTTGTAATACTTTTACCATTAAGTCTCGAAGAGCTGAAAGAGAAATCCTTACTCATGCACTCTGGAGGGCCTTACATAGCTGTATTTTTGTTTGTGGCCAATTTATAATTTTTGTAGTAAAGACTTGAAGAGCTGAAAGAGAAATCCCTACTCGTGCGCTCCAGAGTGCCTTACATAGCTGTTTGTGGCCAATTTGTTATTTTTGTAATACTTTTACCATTAAGTCTCGAAGAGCTGAAAGAGAAATCCTTACTCATGCACTCTGGAGGGCCTTACATAGCTGTATTTTTGTTTGTGCGCCATTTATCATTTTTGTAGTAAAGACTTGAAGAGCTGAAAGAGAAATCCCTACTCGTGCGCTCCAGAGTGCCTTACATAGCTGTTTGTGGCCAATTTGTTATTTTTGTAATACTTTTACCATTAAGTCTCGAAGAGCTGAAAGAGAAATCCTACTCATGCACTCTGGAGGGCCTTACATAGCTGTATTTTTGTTTGTGGCCAATTTATAATTTTTGTAGTAAAGACTTGAAGAGCTGAAAGAAATCCCTACTCGTGCGCTCCAGAGTGCCTTACATAGCTGTTTGTGGCCAATTTTTATTTTTGTAATACTTTTACCATTAAGTCTCGAAGAGCTGAAAGAGAAATCCTTACTCATGCACTCTGGAGGGCCTTACATAGCTGTATTTTTGTTTGTGGCCAATTTATAATTTTTGTAGTAAAGACTTGAAGAGCTGAAAGAGAAATCCCTACTCGTGCGCTCCAGAGTGCCTTACATAGCTGTTTGTGGCCAATTTGTTATTTTTGTAATACTTTTACCATTAAGTCTCGAAGAGCTGAAAGAGAATCCTTACTCATGCACTCTGGAGGGCCTTACATAGCTGTATTTTTTTTGTGGCCAATTTATATTTTTGTAGTAAAGACTTGAAGAGCTGAAAGAGAAATCCCTACTCGTGCGCTCCAGAGTGCCTTACATAGCTGTTTGTGGCCAATTTGTTATTTTTGTAATACTTTTACCATTAAGTCTCGAAGAGCTGAAAGAGAAATCCTTACTCATGCACTCTGGAGGGCCTTACATAGCTGTATTTTGTTTGTGGCCAATTTATAATTTTTGTAGTAAAGACTTGAAGAGCTGAAGAGAAATCCCTACTCGTGCGCTCCAGAGTGCCTTACATAGCTGTTTGTGGCCAATTTGTTATTTTTGTAATACTTTTACCATTAAGTCTCGAAGAGCTGAAAGAGAAATCCTTACTCATGCACTCTGGAGGGCCTTACATAGCTGTATTTTGTGTTTGTGGCCAATTTATAATTTTTGTAGTAAAGACTTGAAGAGCTGAAAGAGAAATCCCTACTCGTGCGCTCCAGAGTGCCTTACATAGCTGTTTGTGGCCAATTTGTTATTTTTGTAATACTTTTACCATTAAGTCTCGAAGAGCTGAAAGAGAAATCCTTACTCATGCACTCTGGAGGGCCTTACATAGCTGTATTTTTGTTTGTGGCCAATTATAATTTTTTGTAGTAAAGACTTGAAGAGCTGAAAGAGAAATCCCTACTCGTGCGCTCCAGAGTGCCTTACATAGCTGTTTGTGGCCAATTTGTTATTTTTGTAATACTTTTACCATTAAGTCTCGAAGAGCTGAAAGAGAAATCCTACTCATGCACTCTGGAGGGCCTTACATAGCTGTATTTTTGTTTGTGGCCAATTTATAATTTTTGTAGTAAAGACTTGAAGAGCTGAAAGAGAAATCCCTACTCGTGCGCTCCAGAGTGCCTTACTAGCTGTTTGTGGCCAATTTGTTATTTTTGTAATACTTTTACCATTAAGTCTCGAAGAGCTGAAAGAGAAATCCTTACTCATGCACTCTGGAGGGCCTTACATAGCTGTATTTTTGTTTTGTGGCCAATTTATAATTTTTGTAGTAAAGACTTGAAGAGCTGAAAGAGAAATCCCTACTCGTGCGCTCCAGAGTGCCTTACATAGCTGTTTGTGGCCAATTTGTTATTTTTGTAATACTTTTACCATTAAGTCTCGAAGAGCTGAAAGAGAAATCCTTACTCATGCACTCTGGAGGGCCTTACATAGCTGTATTTTTGTTTGTGGCCAATTTATAATTTTTGTAGTAAAGACTTGAAGAGCTGAAAGAGAAATCCCTACTCGTGCGCTCCAGAGTGCCTTACATAGCTGTTTGTGGCCAATTTGTTATTTCTGTAATACTTTTACCATTAAGACTCTAAAGACCTTTTTGTAATACTTTTAACCCTTATGGACTTAAGAGCTGAAGACTTGAAGACTCAAAACGCTGAAGACTCAAAACGCTGAAGACTTGAAGAGTCGAAGTCGAAACTGATGAGGGCGGCAAAAAAATTAAAGCTGACAAAGGGTAGATTACTTGAAGAGCTGAAAGAGAAATCCCTACTGTACACTCTGGAGGGCCTTACATAGCTGTATTTTTGTTTGTGGCCAATTTATAATTTTTGTAGTAAAGACTTGAAGAGCTGAAAGAGAAATCCCTACTCGTGCGCTCCAGAGTGCCTTACATAGCTGTTTGTGGCCAATTTGTTATTTTGTAATACTTTTACCATTAAGTCTCGAAGAGCTGAAAGAGAAATCCTTACTCATGCACTCTGGAGGGCCTTACATAGCTGTATTTTTGTTTGTGGCCAATTTATAATTTTTGTAGTAAAGACTTGAAGAGCTGAAAGAGAAATCCCTACTCGTGCGCTCCAGAGTGCCTTACATAGCTGTTTGTGGCCAATTTGTTATTTTTGTAATACTTTTACCATTAAGTCTCGAAGAGCTGAAAGAGAAATCCTTACTCATGCACTCTGGAGGGCCTTACATAGCTGTATTTTTGTTTGTGGCCAATTTATAATTTTTGTAGTAAAGACTTGAAGAGCTGAAAGAGAAATCCCTACTCGTGCGCTCCAGAGTGCCTTACATAGCTGTTTGTGGCCAATTTGTTATTTTTGTAATACTTTTACCATTAAGTCTCGAAGAGCTGAAAGAGAAATCCTTACTCATGCACTCTGGAGGGCCTTACATAGCTGTATTTTTGTTTGTGGCCAATTTATAATTTTTGTAGTAAAGACTTGAAGAGCTGAAAGAGAAATCCCTACTCGTGCGCTCCAGAGTGCCTTACATAGCTGTTTGTGGCCAATTTGTTATTTTTGTAATACTTTTACCATTAAGTCTCGAAGAGCTGAAAGAGAAATCCTTACTCATGCACTCTGGAGGGCCTTACATAGCTGTATTTTGTTTGTGGCCAATTTATAATTTTTGTAGTAAAGACTTGAAGAGCTGAAAGAGAAATCCCTACTCGTGCGCTCCAGAGTGCCTTACATAGCTGTTTGTGGCCAATTTGTTATTTTTGTAATACTTTTACCATTAAGTCTC
Source organism: Ctenocephalides felis (assembly GCF_003426905.1). Lineage (NCBI taxonomy): Eukaryota > Metazoa > Arthropoda > Insecta > Siphonaptera > Pulicidae > Ctenocephalides > Ctenocephalides felis. The sequence continues at coordinate 49,203,867 of NW_020536999.1, read as the reverse complement.
GAAGAGCTGAAAGAGAAATCCTTACTCATGCACTCTGGAGGGCCTTACATAGCTGTATTTTTGTTTGTGGCCAATTTATAATTTTTGTAGTAAAGACTTGAAGAGCTGAAAGAGAAATCCCTACTCGTGCGCTCCAGAGTGCCTTACATAGCTGTTTGTGGCCAATTTGTTATTTTGTAATACTTTTACCATTAAGTCTCGAAGAGCTGAAAGAGAAATCCTTACTCATGCACTCTGGAGGGCCTTACATAGCTGTATTTTGTTTGTGGCCAATTTATAATTTTTGTAGTAAAGACTTGAAGAGCTGAAAGAGAAATCCCTACTCGTGCGCTCCAGAGTGCCTTACATAGCTGTTTGTGGCCAATTTGTTATTTTTGTAATACTTTTACCATTAAGTCTCGAAGAGCTGAAAGAGAAATCCTTACTCATGCACTCTGGAGGGCCTTACATAGCTGTATTTTTGTTTGTGGCCAATTGATTTTTGTAATAAAGACTTGAAGAGCTGAAAGAGAAATCCCTACTCGTGCGCTCCAGAGTGCCTTACATAGCTGTTTGTGGCCAATTTGTTATTTTTGTAATACTTTTACCATTAAGTCTCGAAGAGCTGAAAGAGAAATCCTTACTCATGCACTCTGGAGGGCCTTACATAGCTGTATTTTTGTTTGTGGCCAATTTATAATTTTTGTAGTAAAGACTTGAAGAGCTGAAAGAGAAATCCCTACTCGTGCGCTCCAGAGTGCCTTACATAGCTGTTTGTGGCCAATTTGTTATTTTTGTAATACTTTTACCATTAAGTCTCGAAGAGCTGAAAGAGAAATCCTTACTCATGCACTCTGGAGGGCCTTACATAGCTGTATTTTTGTTTGTGGCCAATTTATAATTTTTGTAGTAAAGACTTGAAGAGCTGAAAGAGAAATCCCTACTCGTGCGCTCCAGAGTGCCTTACATAGCTGTTTGTGGCCAATTTGTTATTTTTGTAATACTTTTACCATTAAGTCTCGAAGAGCTGAAAGAGAAATCCTTACTCATGCACTCTGGAGGGCCTTACATAGCTGTATTTTTGTTTGTGGCCAATTTATAATTTTTGTAGTAAAGACTTGAAGAGCTGAAAGAGAAATCCCTACTCGTGCGCTCCAGAGTGCCTTACATAGCTGTTTGTGGCCAATTTGTTATTTTTGTAATACTTTTACCATTAAGTCTCGAAGAGCTGAAAGAGAAATCCTTACTCATGCACTCTGGAGGGCCTTACATAGCTGTATTTTTGTTTGTGGCCAATTTATAATTTTTGTAGTAAAGACTTGAAGAGCTGAAAGAGAAATCCCTACTCGTGCGCTCCAGAGTGCCTTACATAGCTGTTTGTGGCCAATTTGTTATTTTTGTAATACTTTTACCATTAAGTCTCGAAGAGCTGAAAGTAAGACTCTAACTATTACCTTTTTGTAATACTTTTAACCATTATGACTAGAAGAGCTGAAGACTTGAAGACTCAAAACGCTGAAGACTCAAAACGCTGAAGACTTGAAGAGTCGAAGTCGAAACTGATGAGGGCAAAATAAATTAAAAGCTGACAAAGGGTAGATTACTTGAAGAGCTGAAAGAGAAATCCCTACTGTACACTCTGGAGGGCCTTACATAGCTGTATTTTTGTTTGTGGCCAATTTATAATTTTTGTAGTAAAGACTTGAAGAGCTGAAAGAGAAATCCCTACTCGTGCGCTCCAGAGTGCCTTACATAGCTGTTTGTGGCCAATTTGTTATTTTTGTAATACTTTTACCATTAAGTCTCGAAGAGCTGAAAGAGAAATCCTTACTCATGCACTCTGGAGGGCCTTACATAGCTGTATTTTTGTTTGTGGCCAATTTATAATTTTTGTAGTAAAGACTTGAAGAGCTGAAAGAGAAATCCCTACTCGTGCGCTCCAGAGTGCCTTACATAGCTGTTTGTGGCCAATTTGTTATTTTTGTAATACTTTTACCATTAAGTCTCGAAGAGCTGAAAGAGAAATCCTTACTCATGCACTCTGGAGGGCCTTACATAGCTGTATTTTTGTTTGTGGCCAATTTATAATTTTTGTAGTAAAGACTTGAAGAGCTGAAAGAGAAATCCCTACTCGTGCGCTCCAGAGTGCCTTACATAGCTGTTTGTGGCCAATTGTTATTTTTTGTAATACTTTTACCATTAAGTCTCGAAGAGCTGAAAGAGAAATCCTTACTCATGCACTCTGGAGGGCCTTACATAGCTGTATTTTGTTTGTGGCCAATTTATAATTTTTGTAGTAAAGACTTGAAGAGCTGAAAGAGAAATCCCTACTCGTGCGCTCCAGAGTGCCTTACATAGCTGTTTGTGGCCAATTTGTTATTTTTGTAATACTTTTACCATTAAGTCTCGAAGAGCTGAAAGAGAAATCCTTACTCATGCACTCTGGAGGGCCTTACATAGCTGTATTTTTGTTTGTGGCCAATTGATTTTTGTAGTAAAGACTTGAAGAGCTGAAAGAGAAATCCCTACTCGTGCGCTCCAGAGTGCCTTACATAGCTGTTTGTGGCCAATTTGTTATTTTTGTAATACTTTTACCATTAAGTCTCGAAGAGCTGAAAGAGAAATCCTTACTCATGCACTCTGGAGGGCCTTACATAGCTGTATTTTTGTTTGTGGCCAATTTATAATTTTTGTAGTAAAGACTTGAAGAGCTGAAAGAGAAATCCCTACTCGTGCGCTCCAGAGTGCCTTACATAGCTGTTTGTGGCCAATTTGTTATTTTGTAATACTTTTACCATTAAGTCTCGAAGAGCTGAAAGAGAAATCCTTACTCATGCACTCTGGAGGGCCTTACATAGCTGTATTTTTGTTTGTGGCCAATTTATAATTTTTGTAGTAAAGACTTGAAGAGCTGAAAGAGAAATCCCTACTCGTGCGCTCCAGAGTGCCTTACATAGCTGTTTGTGGCCAATTTGTTATTTTTGTAATACTTTTACCATTAAGTCTCGAAGAGCTGAAAGAGAAATCCTTACTCATGCACTCTGGAGGGCCTTACATAGCTGTATTGTGTTTGTGGCCAATTTATAATTTTTGTAGTAAAGACTTGAAGAGCTGAAAGAGAAATCCCTACTCGTGCGCTCCAGAGTGCCTTACATAGTTGTTTCTGGCCAATTTGTTATTTCTGTAATACTTTTACCATTAAGTCTCGAAGAGCTGAAAGAGAAATCCTTACTCATGCACTCTGGAGGGCCTTACATAGCTGTATTTTTGTTTGTGGCCAATTTATAATTTTTGTAGTAAAGACTTGAAGAGCTGAAAGAGAAATCCCTACTCGTGCGCTCCAGAGTGCCTTACATAGCTGTTTGTGGCCAATTTGTTATTTTTGTAATACTTTTACCATTAAGTCTCGAAGAGCTGAAAGAGAAATCCTTACTCATGCACTCTGGAGGGCCTTACATAGCTGTATTTTTGTTTGTGGCCAATTTATAATTTTTGTAGTAAAGACTTGAAGAGCTGAAAGAGAAATCCCTACTCGTGCGCTCCAGAGTGCCTTACATAGCTGTTTGTGGCCAATTTGTTATTTTTGTAATACTTTTACCATTAAGTCTCGAAGAGCTGAAAGAGAAATCCTTACTCATGCACTCTGGAGGGCCTTACATAGCTGTATTTTTGTTTGTGGCCAATTTATAATTTTTGTAGTAAAGACTTGAAGAGCTGAAAGAGAAATCCCTACTCGTGCGCTCCAGAGTGCCTTACATAGCTGTTTGTGGCCAATTGTTATTTTTGTAATACTTTTACCATTAAGTCTCGAAGAGCTGAAAGAGAAATCCTACTCATGCACTCTGGAGGGCCTTACATAGCTGTATTTTTGTTTGTGGCCAATTTAATTTTTGTAGTAAAGACTTGAAGAGCTGAAAGAGAAATCCCTACTCGTGCGCTCCAGAGTGCCTTACATAGCTGTTTGTGGCCAATTTGTTATTTCTGTAATACTTTTACCATTAAGTCTCGAAGAGCTGAAAGAGAAATCCTTACTCATGCACTCTGGAGGGCCTTACATAGCTGTATTTTTGTTTGTGGCCAATTTATAATTTTTGTAGTAAAGACTTGAAGAGCTGAAAGAGAAATCCCTACTCGTGCGCTCCAGAGTGCCTTACATAGCTGTTTGTGGCCAATTTGTTATTTTTGTAATACTTTTACCATTAAGTCTCGAAGAGCTGAAAGAGAAATCCTTACTCATGCACTCTGGAGGGCCTTACATAGCTGTATTTTTGTTTGTGGCCAATTTATAATTTTTTAGTAAAGACTTGAAGAGCTGAAAGAGAAATCCCTACTCGTGCGCTCCAGAGTGCCTTACATAGCTGTTTGTGGCCAATTTGTTATTTTTGTAATACTTTTACCATTAAGACTCTAACTATTACCTTTTTGTAATACTTTTAACCATTATGACTAGAAGAAAGGAAGACTTGAAGACTCAAAAAGCTGAAGACTTGAAGTGAATAATGATGAGGGTGGAAAACGAATCATAATATGGTAAAGGGTAGAATGAGAATATAAAACATTACGGCATTTAAACCGAGCAGAATGATAAAATATAATAAAAGGTAGAACAGGGTAGTATGACATATATAAAATTTCGATGTTTAAACCGATCAGGGCAGATGATAAAAATAAAAAATCTGAAAAGGGTAGAATGAGATATACAATATTTCGGTGTTGAAACCGATCAGGGTAGTGGATAATATTAAAAACAGTCAAAGGGTAGAATGAGATATACAATATTTCGGTGTTGAAACCGATCAGGGTAGTGGATAATATTAAAAACATCAAAGGGTAGAATGAGATATACAATATTTCGGTGTTGAAACCGATCAGGGTAGTGGATAAAATTAAAAACAGTCAAAGGGTAGAATGAGATATACAATATTTCGGTGTTGAAACCGATCAGGGTAGAGGATAATATTAAAAACAGTCAAAGGGTAGAATGAGATAAACAATATTTTGGTGTTGAAACCGATCAGGGTAGTGGATAATATTAAAAACAGTCAAAGGGTAGAATGAGATATACAATATTTCGGTGTTGAAACCGATCAGGGTAGTTGATAAAATTAAAAACAGTCAAAGGGTAGAATGAGATATACAATATTTCGGTGTTGAAACCGATCAGGGTAGAGGATAAAATAAAAACAGTCAAAGGGTAGAATGAGATATACAATATTTCGGTGTTGAAACCGATCAGGGTAGAGGATAAAATTAAAAACAGTCAAAGGGTAGAATGAGATATACAATATTTCGGTGTTGAAACCGATCAGGGTAGTTGATAAAATTAAAAACAGTCAATGGGTAGAATGAGATATACAATATTTCGGTGTTGAAACCGATCAGGGATAAAATTAAAAACATTCAATGGGTAGAATGAGATATACAATATTTCGGTGTTGAAACCGATCAGGGATAAAATTAAAAACAGTCAATGGGTAGAATGAGATATACAATATTTCGGTGTTGAAACCGATCAGGGTAGAGGATAAAATTAAAAACAGTCAAAGGGTAGAATGAGATATACAATATTTCGGTGTTGAAACCGATCAGGGTAGAGGATAAAATTAAAAACAGTCAAAGGGTAGAATGAGATATACAATATTTCGGTGTTGAAACCGATCAGGGTAGTTGATAAAATTAAAAACAGTCAATGGGTAGAATGAGATATACAATATTTCGGTGTTGAAACCGATCAGGGTAGAGGATAAAATTAAAAACAGTCAAAGGGTAGAATGAGATATACAATATTTCGGTGTTGAAACCGATCAGGGTAGAGGATAAAATTAAAAACAGTCAAAGGGTAGAATGAGATATACAATATTTCGGTGTTGAAACCGATCAGGGTAGAGGATAAAATTAAAAACAGTCAAAGGGTAGAATGAGATATACAATATTTCGGTGTTGAAACCGATCAGGGTAGAGGATAAAAATAAAAACAGTCAAAGGGTAGAATGAGATATACAATATTTCGGTGTTGAAACCGATCAGGGTAGAGGATAAAATTAAAAACAGTCAAAGGGTAGAATGAGATATACAATATTTCGGTGTTGAAACCGATCAGGGTAGAGGATAAAATTAAAAACAGTCAAAGGGTAGAATGAGATATACAATATTTCGGTGTTGAAACCGATCAGGGTAGAGGATAAAATTAAAAACAGTCAAAGGGTAGAATGAGATATACAATTTTCGGTGTTGAAACCGATCAGGGTAGAGGATAAAATTAAAAACAGTCAAAGGGTAGAATGAGATATACAATATTTCGGTGTTGAAACCGATCAGGGTAGAGGATAAAATTAAAAACAGTCAAAGGGTAGAATGAGATATACAATATTTCGGTGTTGAAACCGATCAGGGTAGAGGATAAAATTAAAAACAGTCAAAGGGTAGAATGAGATATACAATATTTCGGTGTTGAAACCGATCAGGGTAGGGGATAAAATTAAAAACAGTCAAAGGGTAGAAGGAGATATACAATATTTCGGTGTTGAAACCGATCAGGGTATAGGATAAAATTAAAAACAGTCAAAGGGTAGAATGAGATATACAAAATTCGGTGTTGAAACCGATCAGGGTAGAGGATAAAATTAAAAACAGTCAAAGGGTAGAATGAGATATACAATATTTTGGTGTTGAAACCGGTCAGGGTAGAGGATAAAAGTAAAAACAGTCAAAGGGTAGAATGTACACATACAAATTTTCGGTGTTTAAACCGATCAGGGTAGATGATAAAATTAAAAACTACAAAAGGGTAGAATGTAGACATACAATATTTCGGTGCTGAAACCGATCAGGGTAGAGGATAAAATTAACTAGCCAAGAGTAGGATGAAATATACAAAGCTGCAATCAGGGTGAAAAAAATAAAATAAAAGCTAGAACAAGGTCAAATGAAATGTACAAAATTTCATGAAGAAACAAATTAAAAACTGACAAAGGGTAAGACAAAATTTACAAATTTTCAGTGTCGATCAGGGTAATAAAATAAAATAAAAGTTAGTACAGGGTAGTATGACATATACAAAATTTCGGTGTTTTAATCGACCAGGGTAAAAAAAAACAAAAATAAAAGTTAGCTCAGGGAAAAATTGAATACCGAGTAAAAAAAATAATCAGTGGAAAAAAACAGAATAGAAAAGTATGAAATACACAAAATTCTAATTTTAAAGAAACCTAGTAGATAAAATAGTATGGGTGGTGATAAGCAGGTGATAAAAATAAGCAGATAAAATAAATTAAATAAAAAACAATTCCACCTACTTTTTGAAGATCTCTCAGCAACGTCGACAAATTTAAATACATATATAAAATAGTGCGAGCACATAAATAATAATATAACATATAAATATAAATATATAACACTTTGCTTATCACCGAAAACGCATAAATATAATCATGGGCTATGAAAATTATTTATTTTTTTAAGTAAAAAAAATAATATAATTCCCATAAGTTGTAAATAAAAAAAATCCTACTTTGCAGCATCTTCGCCCATTCTCTGCAATATTATAAATATCTGCAAAATCTGCATCTCTCTGCAAACTAGAAGTGATGTGTGCTCGAAGTGATGAGATCATATCAAAGTGATAAGATCATATCAAAATCTGAAAATAATGAAAAATATAACATTAGATTTGATGGAAAATAATAACTATTTATATATTTACTATAATTTTATATTAGTCATATAAAATAATAAATACATGATGGAATTATGTCATTTCCATTTTATATTTATTGTTTTATGTAACTTGAAAATAATATGTGAAAATAAGTAGAATAAAGGTATTTATAATTGTTGAATAAATAATAATTTAAGTATTTAAATCAATTATCACTGGTTTGGAGATGAACTGAAGTTAGCAATGGACGCCATCTTGTTTTGCAAATGCGCCGCTAGATGGCTTGTTAATAGTTTGCAGAAAATTTGTAAATAATAAATATTAATAACAATAATATGAAATTTCATTCGAAAATGAATTAAATCTGTTAAATACAAATGATTTATATTGAGTTTTAGCGTTGCAAATACGATTGTAATGTTAAAAATGCGATTCAAACTTTGGTCAATTGACAGTTGAGACGCCGTTTTGTTTTGGCTCAAGACCGAAGAATTTTACGTTGTTTTTTTGCAAAAAAATAACTGTACAGGTCCAGGTTTTTAATGTAAATGGATACATCAGGTCAAAGTTTATTGAATTTTCATCAATAATACGCCGTGAAAACGGTTATATTATTTAAAACAGGACAAAACCACCGTTGGTGGTTATGTCCGCCATCTTGGATTTTGCAAATGTTACAAAATTTAAATAGCGAAAAAACGCAAAAATCTCAATAAATATTATGTAAAAGTGCAATAATAATAAATAATATGTGATAAATTTATTGCAAATCAACAACAAAGCACGCCTATGATATTTTTACAGATGTAAACATTGTTTACAAATCAGTACCAGACGGTGTCACTTGTTGTGCAAATAAAACTTAATAATTAAGCAAAATTATAAAAAATAAAAGTTCTTACCTTTTATATGTGTAAACTGCATACCGGAACACACTTTATAAACACTACTTGGTTGTAAAATAATTATTGTTCATTTTGATCACTTATTGCACTTGCACTACGAGATGTTCACTGTTCGGGAGCTGACACGCTAATGAGCTGCGTGCTAATTAGCACCGCCTTATATATGCGGGTTGGAGGCTACTCACGGAGGTGCTCCCGTGGGTGAAAGAGCCTCCGGAAGAAAACATAACCCCTCCCAGACAGCACAAGACATGCCAGGGAATGTCCCACTTGTCCTCACAATCTCCTAATATCGCGATATCCTATGAATATCCTATGAATATGCAACGGGACGTCTCAAAACCAAAGGACTCGAGCAGGTATAACGAACGGTTCACGACATGTCGATCTCATACGCGCACGGCTTGAGACCTCTAAACGTATATGTTTGTCCCTTTCTCTTCGCCGTCGCGTCGGCTGTAGGCTGTAGGCATGGAGCGTCCTTTAAGGTTTACGCGTTATCAATAGACGCTATATGTCATAGTTTTTGAGTAATTGAGTAATAATAGTGGAAATTTTATTTGTTTTATATAATTATATGAGCGTGTGTTATAAATAATTAATATTATTTATCAAAATACTCTAAAATTGAGTAATAATAGTGGAAATGTTATGTGGTCTATATAATTATATGTTCGCGTGTGTTATAAATATTGCAGCAACATATTGAAAGGGGGGGCAGATATAAACGATGGTAATTAAAGCTTTATGTATACTGTTATTTGAAATACTATGTTACTAGTACAAATAGAATTTTTAATTTAATGCTGACATTTCTACCCTGCCAGCTTATCCAGCAGCCATGCCTAATTTGCATCAAATGCTGTGTTTGAAGAGAATAACAAAGAAGAAATGCTCTCCACTATGTTTGTTGGAGGAGCTTCAACTTATGGAGGCTATTCTTCTGAGCAAAGATATCAAAATACAATTGGTAATCAAAAGTTTATATAGATTTATTTTTATTTGTTAACTTTATCATATACTAAACAAACTTTCTCTTTATATTCTGTATTTAGCCATCAGAGTCCATCTATGAAAATCCATTTTGATGATGGTTTGGACAAAGAATTTTGCTAGGGACGAGGAAAGGGCAAAAATAAATTTTGTGATCTAGTGCCTTGCGATGTCATCACAGGTAATTTATATATCTTATACTTATGATGTGTTGTAAATTATGAATTAAACTAATATATAATTAATTCCAGGAATTGCTTTGAAAAATTTGCCGCATGAGACATAGTTTACTGTTTCAGAGGCTGCAAAAAGCTGGCTGCGACGTGCCAATAAATATTATACAAGGTATTTTTGTGAGATGTGTACTATATGTTTTTCCTATTTACAAAAAAATCATGATAATTGACTGGTTAGTTGTATCAATGTTAGTGCAAAATTTGTGCTGAGTACACATTTTTAGATGTAAAAAACCAAGTTTAATATTCACTCGTAATGACATCAAATTGTGTCGATATATTTGGAATTAGAGATTATTTTATAAATCTCTGTCTATTTTGATTCATGTATCGCTCTTAAAGAACTTACTCATATATATACATATATATGCATTTATTCATTTGTTTTCTATTTCAGGAGAGAAAATCAACCATGAACTAGGATTGAATGCCGAATTAATTATATTTTTAATATTGTAAAATAAGTTATTTTGAGTTAAAGTTGTATATATTAAATTTTGTTATAAAATTATCTCAGGATTTTGTTATTTTGTAATAAAAGTTTACTTTGTGAAATTGTGTTCTTTTATTTTATTTTTAATCCAAATTTATTTTTCATCTAAAAAGTAAAAAACAATTCCATAATTATATCCTATTCATGTCCGGAATATCCCGCGCGGGATATCCTACAGAACGTCCCATAGGTGCGACATATTAACATGTTTCGGATAAGATCAGGATAAGCGGGATATCCGTAAGGCTATCGCAGGGACAATGAATGTCCGCGCGTGGATATCCTGTGGACGTTTTCCAGGATGTCTTGTGTTGTCTGGGCTGTCTCAAATTTGTCAATTATTAGGATTTAAATCAAACTTCATGAGTAATACCTCATATACATGTTGAAAACTATAAAAAACTTAATTACAATCACTAATTAAGCTCTATTCGTTAGTAATTAACTTACTAATTAAGCACTATTCGTTAGTAATTAGTCACTGCACAACAATCAATTGTATGGATTCAAAGTAAACAGAAACAAGCAATTTAAAATAAATTCGTTAAAACCACACAATGACACTATGTAAAAATGATTAAAAACAATACGCTTGGCACAATAACTTTGCAATACAATTTTGGCAACCGATTTCCACACATTTTTTTACAAATTTGAATTTGTATAAATATATAACCACAAAATTTTTGTTATTCTTTCAGTTTTAAACGTCAAAATTAAATTCATGTAAACTGATAGCAGTGAAGTGTGCCACATAATTGAAACTATGCAAAACATCTTGTTCGTAATTGTGTTTGTATCAAAACTTCAAATATTTTAATAAAAACTTCAAATATTTTAATCAGGATATGATAAATACCGATTAATGCACAAGGCTTTTCAGTCAACTGTCATGTCAGTTCAACTACCATTTTAATTAAAAATGTTGTATTTATTGATGAATTGTGTTCAATTACCTGCAATAGTAGAGAAATCTGTTACATTAATACAGTGACTATATTAACTATTGCTTAATTCATCTAAAAACATTTTGTATATATTAGACCCTTCAGTAAGACAACTGAAGGTTTCTCTATATTTGCGTAATTACTAATAATAAGAATAACTACACAGAATGTATAATCAAATCATGATTGTTTAGGGTGTAATGGAGGATTTGTGGAGATATTTGGATTACTCTACTCATTCAAGACAATATAAACTTGTTGTGGAAATGACGAAGGGCACACTTTTAAATGCAAATAAAATGTATACTTGTTCACTTTAAGATGACTGCCTGTATATACTAAATTATATTCTAACACTTTACTCAAGTTTATTATGATTTTATCAATCAGTCAGGAGAAATATCATAAGAGGTAATTATTCTCGATTGTTAACCTAATTTATTAATGTTGCACAGAATTTTAGTTAGAAAATAATCACAAATTAAGTCGACTTTTATCTGTAATGCAACTATCGGTTTCTCTATATTTATATAATAAGAACGGCTACACAGTAAATGTATATTTAAATTATGATTCTTTAGGTTTTAATGGAGGATTTGTGGACATATTTGGATTAATGTACTCAATCATGATAATATAACCTTGTTATAAAGATGACGAAGGGCACACATTGCAATCGCAAATAAAATGGATACTAAGTTCACTTAAAGATGACTGCCTGTATATAATGGATTATATTCTAATACTTACAGATACTTTCCTCAATTTCAAAATTTTAGTTTAGTATGAGAATTTCCAGCAATTTGCCTCAAGGCACGATGTCATACACAACTAATTTTTAATGAAAACTGATATCGCTAATGCTAGATATCAGTTGTGCCTAGTGTAGGATTAGAACTCGAACCTTTATGGTAGCAAGGCCATGGTTCTTACTACTGCACTATGCAATTTCAAATAAGATATAGGAAATTTATAAAAAGAGCGATGATTCATAAATATACATTACCTTTGTATATATTTATAAATATTTGTATCAAATTTGCACAGTTACAAGTTATATTTTACAAGTTTCCAGTATCACAGCAGGATCAAATATTTTGAATAGATACTATAATTCAAAAGGTAATATATAATTGTCGTTTTTATGAAAATTATTATTAAAAATAAATTTTTCATTGCCGTTTATTGATGTTTCGCTCCGGAGAACATGTGTCATTTGTGATCATGGACAACTTTTTTCATCATTTTTTGCTGGCATTAGTCTAAAGTTGTTTGAATTTGGTTATTGAAATATTTTAAAAATATAGTTCTGTATATAAGTATACAGTTATAAATAAAAAAGTTTTTTAACAAGAATTAATCCAGTTATTAGAAAGAATTTTGAACAAAAAATTTAAAAAATGTCTCACAAATCTTTCAACTTAGGTCTTTTGTTTGTTGTAGTTAGGTTATTCGTGTCATTTTTAGATTACTCGATTATTTCAATAATGAAATTATCAAGTTTTCACCATTTTACAATCCCGATTAAATTAACCCACTTTGGTCATTTTTTTAAAGGGGACATCTCAAAGTCGATCGATTCTGAAAAATTTCAATTCATAGTTGAACAAAAAACTCAACTCTTAAAATCTTGCGGCAATTGTATTATTATTTTTTACTGTGGCCCTAAAAATGTGATTCATAGTTACAGTTGCAAAGTTTGAATAAACAAAATTAATAAAAATTAACTAAACAACCGAAAAATGGTCATTATTTCACCAAAGCTCTAGGTTGAACTTAAAAGCTCATAATTTCCAAACAACATGAGATATTTTTTAACTTCCCATAGGGTAAGTTATTGTAATGGGCTAAAAATCGAAAATGAAATTTTCTGCATATTTTTAGGTTTCAGAGGTTTCTGAACTTTTTGGCATGCCTAAGAATAAATTTGTGTGTGTGTGTATGTGTGGAGACAATTTTCCGTCGACGATTTCGAGCGCACGGATGAAGCGATTTGCAAAATTCTAGAAGCAATTGATTCCTATTGATAGGGAGGTGTACAGAGTTTTTGAAGATGACAGGTCCAGTGGCTTCGGAGATATGGAGCAAAAAATGCTAAAAATGACAGTTTTTAAGAGTACGGATCAACCGATTTGAATGATCCAAAAAACATTCGATTCATAATGATGGAAGAAGTGGTGGTTAGATTTTGGCAGATGCAGGTGCAGCCGTTTCAGAGATATAGAGCTGCATGTGCAAAAAATGTCAGTTTTTGAGAAAACTAAGCATCCGATTTGAAAGATTTGAAAAACTTTCTGCTTGTGTTGAAAAAACATGTTGGCTTTTGTGAAAAAAAATTATTATATGTTAACTCTATTATATTTACTATAAACACAATGTTCTCTTGATCACTTTATTTACTCAATTACACTACGTTCTCTATTATACGCATTATGTATACTATTGTTTTACAAATACTCAACGCTTACTATATCACGCTGTCATTATCATAGTTAATATTCGGCTATCCTGATCAATTCTCGTCCTCGAGAATGTAGTTTTCGAATTTCTTAGGACGTGTGATTGTCCGTTTCTGTCTCCTCTTCTTCGTCACTGTTATTAGATTTGTCATCATTACTGTCGTCTTCTTGCATCTGGATGGGCACTTGGCTTTCTCCACACTGCATTCGGATTTGGAGCGTTTCTTGTATTTGGATCTGCTTTTGCGGCAAGGGGATTTAGGCTTCTTTTTGGGACACGGCGATTCGTTGCCTATGGGGCATTCTGGCGGCCCCTTTCCGGGCGGCAAATTAGAGACAGGTTTCTTAAGCCGGCCACAGACGTAACTGTATACTTGCGCAACTGAATGAATGCGCAACCAGGCGTATTTTCACAGCGCCCACAGACGGTTCAAGTTTATGTTCAAGTACTTGCGCAAGCATATCACAAATGTCAAATAATAAATGTCAAAACATAACCTAAAAATATATTTTTTTTATTAATTTATGTATTTACAGGATCAGAAGAGAATTCAAAGTGTTCAGAGGGCTAATTTAATAACTTTTAATTATCGATAACTTCATAAACTTGTATTATGAATTCGCTACAAAGTAAAATTTAAAATGAAACATGTGCTGCCACACGCGGCCGACGAATGAACTTGCCGACTTGAATGATTGCGCAATTAAAATAATGAAAAAGTGCTCATGCCTACTCGCTTGCACCAGTCTGTCAAGTTGCGCAAAAAACACTCCACAGACGCTACAAAATACGTGCGCAAGTCGCAGGTTGCGCAAGTATACAGTTACGTCTGTTGCCGGCTTTACGGTACTTGATTTTTCTCTTGCACTTGGAAATATGCATCTCCGGTTTGCAGCCAGCGTCCTATGATGGTTTATCTCCCGCTGATTTGGATCGTTTGCAGTCATCCTCCTTAGGTTTCTTGGGAAAGTCGGCAGATTTGGTGCGTTTTCTTCTACACTTTGGTTCACATTTTGGTTTTGGTGGTGGGCACTTAGATTTAGGTTTCTTACATTTTGGTTTTGGCGGTGGACACTTCGGCTTCTCTTCACATTTCGGTTTTTCTTCACATTTAGGCTTTGGAAGAGGACACTTCGAGTTTTCTCCATTTCTCTGCGCTGTGGTTAACCAGTCTTCTTCTATTAAATAGTTATTTAATACTATAAGTCCATCCGCACACTCTGTCTCTTCAGTTTCATTTGTGATGTTTCGGGATAGAGCATCCTGCACATGTCTCATCTTCTCTGCTGGTCGATGAATCACCTCATAATCAAATTCTTGTAGTTTCTTTTCAGGTATGTCATCATCTAATTTTATTGTATCCATTGTTAGTTCTCTTACATTTGATTTTTCCTGGTTTTGTTCACATTCATGGCACTCGTCGCATTTTGTAACTTTACAATCCTTTTCAACCGTTGTTTCATTATTTGATATATTCAGTATCGGTATGATGGTCTCACCCCCTCTCATTGCCACTACTGCGGTCTTTGTTAAAGCATTTGCCTCTAATGGAATTTTTATTGTCTCAGCCCTAACAATTGTCTCCTTAAGCGCTAACTCTATTGCACCTACATCATCATCATCATCTACCTTCTCCATTTCCTCATAGCACACTCCTGTTGGCTCTTTCTCTATTGGCACAATACAATCATCGATCTCGCTTCCCAGTACCATTTTGTATACCTCATGATTGGGCACTACACCAGACTTCACTCTCTCGTCACGAACCATCGATATCATCATTGTCAACATTTCATCTTCTCGGCGTCTGCTTTCCAAATACATTTTGTATAACTCTTGTAGTTCACTCATATTGTTTTTTGTTATTGAAATGTCACAAACATAATCTCACACTTTTTGATTCTTCTCTAAAATATCTTTATGTATATCCCTGGTAATCCATAAGTAATCCTTGAGAAATCCCACTTCTGAATTGTTAACTCTATTATATTTACTATAAACACAATGTTCTCTTGATCACTTTATTTACTCAATTACACTACGTTCTCTATTATACGCATTATGTATACTATTGTTTTACAAATACTCAACGCTTACTTTATCACGCTGTCATTATCATAGTTATTATATATTTCAAATTTTTTTTCAATTTTTTTTTTGTATATCGAAAATAATTTAGAAATTAATTTTAATACTGGCTAAAGTTCTAAAGCCCGCTTATATACTTTAAATAAAAAATAATAATTTTGTAATTCAGTTTATAAATAACTCTCCTATGAATATTAGACAATTTTACAGAGTATTTATAATAGTCTATTTGAAAACATTTAATTTTCCTCGAACATTTCGTTACGGTATGCTGGGAAGTTCCAGCAATTTGCCTTAAGGCACGATGCCACACATCACTAGTTTTTTTTTAGATCACTTAAGGTCAACACTATAGTATAACACCTCGTTCTGGCTTGACGTTAAGATCTGGGATATCATGTATATTGTTTTCGCAGAGAATATATTTTATATTAAAAAGTTCATGCACAATAGCGAAGGATTTATTGACAAATATACCTAGCTTCAAATAATGTCAATACTACAAAAATAAAAAAGCAATTATAACAAACAAATTCTTATTAAAACAAATATATATATATATATATACATATATATATATATATTAATACAGTAAAGAAAAAACGACTAAATTGTCAAATATTTATACAAAATGCGTGGTGTACTAAACAAATACTAAAAATAAATTAGACAAGTTTACAAATTTGAACTTCCACTATACAAACAAATATTTATTATAAACCAAGGTATTATATTTATTATAATTCATGCCTTTTTATACAATTCTTGACTTCTTCTAAAAAAATGTTACGTCTATTTCAAATCATGGCATTTATGGACAGCAACGAAGATTGTATAGGATTTGGTGATGGTGGTTGTACAATTTTAATGTACAGTTTTCTTTTTGTCCACGACATGAAGAATACAAGGATGTGTACCATGGCATAGGTCAATATTCCGACAGCACAATATCCAAGAGATATAAATGGCTTCCTCCAGTCCAAAGTCGGATAAAGAAATGGTAGGAGTTCCCTGCGAATGGTGAGGAATACTAATTAATGAGGTATTGACTCATTTATTGTTATTATAATTTAATGACGGTATGAAGGACCAAGTGCAGCAATATGTAGTTACTGGCTTAGACATATTTACTAAATTATTAAGATCATTGCGATTCAATTTTACATTCTACTCGAATAAGAAAAGGTCATATTTACTAAATTATTAAGATCATTGCGATTCAATTTTACATTCTACTCGAATAAGAAAAGGTTTATGAAGTTCTCTAATAAAACTTCTTATAGAAGTTTTTGGTCAATTCTCATTTGAATATTAAAAGAATTATTAGTATTGATCATTAATCATCCAATACTTTTATTTGAAATGCCTTATTATATTACATATATTCAATGTTTTGGGCTATTAAGGCAGTAAATTGATACCTTATTATAGAATTATATATATTTTGATTATAAAATAAGTCTATGACAGTTTTTAATTATTACACAGGTCAACAAAGAAAATGGTGCAAACGATTTTGATACTGTTTTTAAGTATATTTGAGGCGCTGATTTCAAAAATGACATTGGTTTTTTTCTATGAGCTTTAGTTTTCAAGATACGATATATATGATATATTTTACGATATTAGGTGCGCAACTAAGTTCTCGCTATTTTTTCGATGAAAATGTAACTTTATTATAAAAAAATGCATCAATTGAGTTCGATACAGTTCTCCAGTGATGGTTTCACTCGGTTTCAACAGCTCATAACAAATAACACCGGCCTGGTCCCACCATATGTAGAGCATAACCTTCGAAGTGAATATTCGGCCGAACCGAGATTTTCTCGTCTTTGGATTGCTGTAATGTATTCATTTTTTATCACCTGTCACGATGTGATGAAGAACCTCTTCTTTTCACGCCGCTGGAGCAGTTGTTTACAGGCGAAAAGACGACGCTCGACGTCTCTTGGCTTCAACTCTTAACCATAAGTATATAATGCAAAAACGATATCAGTTATGTGTCGCAGCAGTTTGTTTACTTACTCCAAGTTTGCTTCAAGACGTTTTGGATTTGTCAAAATCGACCAACCCTTACTGCTAGAGCCATATACTGACAAACAGCGAGAACTTAGTTGCACACCTAATATAAGGAACGAAAGTACAAAAGAGTAATACAATTCCGAATGTTATTTTAATGAGATATGACTACTCGTACATACAAACTTACAAGACCCATTCGGCCTTAGTTGGGACATTAGTTGACACTGTGAAAAGTTCTTTTCCGTGACGACCTCAAATGGACCTGGTTTCGGCAACTTCTTTGTATCTCAAAAACTAGAGCTGATACAAAAAAATGGTTTGCAGATTTGAAATCAGCGCAAAATACTATAAGAATCAGCTCTAACATTTGAGGCACAAAAAAAAAACTTTTTTTTGTTGGCCTGTGTTATTAGAGTAGAGCGGAGCTTACAGGTAAAAAGGTCCCCCAACGATATCTCAAAAAACAAGTGATGATAAAACTTTTTTAATAACAATATTTGAAAGTAGAGTGATAAAGATGTATAATCAGCTACCATATTGATTCTTGCGACGACCTTATTGAGAAATAAACAGCAATCATTGAAAATTCACAAAAAAAGTATTTTCTTTCGTTGTTAGTTTTTATGGGTATGAGCACTGCGGTTTAGTTTACGAGACATTAATATATATTTTAAATATACATTATATAATTTTTTTATAAGATGTATAGTTAAATTCAATAGTTTTTTTTATAAAACATATATAAAATCTTAAATGTGGGTGGTATAAAAAGGATCAACTGATAGGCCTTTACCCTGTCTAAACTAATGGGTAGTACTGCCCTAAGGCAGGTCTGTGAGTTGAGTTAAACTCAAACTCGATTCAGGGAAGAGTGTGAGAGTTTTTCCAATTTCCATTTCACCCTGTCTAAAGTTCGAACATTATATAATAGTAAACAAAAAAGTAAATTAAGTTGAGAAGAGATGTTCCAAAATAGATAAGTTGAATAAAGAGCTATTCCAAATCTGCTGATTTTCTGCCCAAATACTAGATCAAGATAATACACAGTGTCATCTTTGCAAAAATGTACCCATTATATTTTGCAATAGCTGAATACTGAAGGAATTATTTCCTAAAATCTCTTTAATCACTTAACTTCACCACTGCTGAATTAAAAATAAGACGTTGTATCTTTTTGCCGCCTGGCTGCCCCATTTTTCTTCGCGCATAGAGTAAAAAGAACCAGGTGACAAATTTTTTAAATCAACCAAAAAACACATTTCATCAATGATGAATGGGCTGGAAGTTTCACTGAACGTAGTCAGATAGTGGTATATTTGATATGTGGTATTTGTTGTGATATAATTGATTTGGATTTCACAATATAATTGCTCAAAGTTAAATTGGACCATTGATTTTTGATTGAGACACCAACGATCAAAAAGTAACTATACTTAATCTGATTAATTTAAAATTCAATTTAGCTCATAGAATAATAATAATATGCTGGATATTTCTGAAATAATATTCTAAATATTTCCTTTACCTTCCTGTTCCTCCTGCCATGAAGTAAACCCAACTAAACAATTCATATACAGCGGCCATCAACATCGACCAAAATATATGAAGGAAGCGGAAGGGATGTGCCACCACGATGAAATCAATCATCATCAATATAAAATTGAATATATGAATTGTAACTGTTATAAAATCTAGACTGTCATCTGAAATGTTAATAAAATATTGTACAAATTTATTTACATTTAAAGAATATGTATTGACTGTCTGATACCTTCGCAAGTAGTTTCTTCTAGGCGCGGATCCAGCAGATCAGCCGTAAGATCAGGATGTAAATTTATGTACAGCAATTCTGCGAGTTTCTTTGCTCTGGTAATATAAAAAATAAATATTCATTGGTAAATTCATACGTATATAACATCTCTTATAAGACCCAAACGTTTTGGTCAATATCGAAATCGTCATTTAGTGTAAAAATCATCATTACTAATTCACTTAATCCAAAACGTCAAAAAAGTTTTATTTGATATAGCGTTTCTTGTTCAAACTTTTTGGATTAAAAGATGATAATATAATAAAACTATCCCTCTTTTACCCAGTTTCTTCATAATGTTAGAAAAAATTATTTTAAAGAATATGTTCTAGCCATTATAAATGTACGAGTAATTGATATCATTCCGTTCATTTCTTGTTTTATTGTTATTGCCTATACAGAAATTTTATATTTCTCATAGTTTATGTTATTATTTTAAGGAGGTAGATAATTAAGGTAATTGAGAAACGTACCAACCTACATCGATTTGCATCAAAAATCAAACTCCAATAGCAACATGTTATAATAATTGATGAGACTGTCGCCAAAGTATTTGTAAGCCAATATGTCTTGGTCAAGCAGTTCATTTTAACTGGATTTTGTAAATGACGATCAGCAGCATTATCTAAAATTATAATAAAAAAATGACTAAAAATTATAGATAAATATACAGGTCAGACAGAGAAAATTACTCGTGGTAAGGCAATAAGACCTTGTACTAATCTGCTACAAATATCTAATGCTGAAATTTAATATTCAAAACTGGTCAGTTTTTTTCTGTTAATTTCTCTCAAAGTCTTCAGATCAGATCATTATCTTGAATTTGGTTTCAAATTTTTGACAAAATACTACCTGCATCTACCTACTTCCAAATTGCCGATCCAGATGCAAACGGCGGCCGACGAGAATTAGTGCCAAAACAGACTGAATATCACATAAGACAATTCCCCAATGAGTTAAATAACATGGATATTTTAAATGGTAATGCAAAGGCTTTGTATCCCTGCCAATATTTCCTAGAGAGATGATCAGCATGAAGAAGCAGCCTAAGACGTGCAACAATCGGTAGAGTAAAAAATACAAGGAGGTTTTTGCGCTGCGCTGCCACTGCAAGGGAATAAATTATAAAATAAATATAAATTTGAAAATTGTCCGTAGAAAATATATATTTACTTGGCATTGTGAAAATACGTGCGGTTTTCTGTGTTCAAAATTGTAGGTTTTTTGCGAAAATGCTTTCAATAAGAGCGCCCCTAAAACATACATATACATATGACATACATACTACACGTAATTCATGTTATTAATTATCAAAATAATAAAAAATATTTAATATTAAAATCACTCACTCACAACAACGAGTACAAAAATTTTGCTTTACTGCAGGCTCCGACATATTAATTTTGCTGGATGGATAGTGAATTATATCCTGCCTACTCTCAATTTATCCTTCTTTTTAGTTGGCATTGTTTGTATTATTTTATATAAAAAATAAATAAATTTTTAACAATTTGACATAAGCAATCATTTGTTTTTATAATACAAATAGAAAATGATGTGCAAATTATTTTGCCATTAGAAATTTAAGAGATCCAAAACATTTTCGTATAACTTACACTCGTACCACTTTTGTGAAAGAAATGTTTCCTTTCATTTTTAATTATTATTACTGAATTAATGAATATTTGGAAAGTATGAAAAGTTTAATATTATTATTGTGATTTTGTAATATATAAATATCTCCACGTTTCAATATTGTAGTTTAGTCTTTCCAATAGTACCTAATACTTGCTAGTAGTTTTACATGTTTTATATTGTTTTAGTATTTAATTATTTTAATTACATTGAAATATTATAAATTATTTTATCGAATTTCTGTTATCTTTATAGTTTGAAATTTTCGCCTAATCTGTATACATTATTCTGTATATAATATATTATTTTGTTAACTAGTAGTGCATGGCATCGTGCCCTAAGGCAAATTGCAGAAAAATTATTTTTTTTAAAAAGTCGTTTAAAGTTTTGAAATTTAAAAAAAATCGTTTGATGTGCATATGTTCAATGATCATTTTTAACTTCCAAATGGCTTTTTTCACCGCCTTGTCCAAAAACTAATCAGCCTGTCTCTTTAACAATAGGAATCGAATGCTTTTTAAATAATCAAATCGGTTGAACTATATTCCCGAAATCGTCGACGAAAATTTGTATCTGCACACAAACACATACATCCATTTTTCTATATATCTTATATAATACAATAATATATAATATAATAATAAAATTGTAATTTAGAATGAGCAGTATATAACAATGTGACTGTAATATATTTTTTCTTTGTAAAAGTGTTATGATAATATCTATAACTTTCGCAATCATTGAAATGTGATGTTTTTTGGGAAATTGTTAATCTTTTTCACAATATATTATATATACAGATAATTAAGATAAAAAAAGATATTTATAAACATTGTTAGAGTACATTACCCTTGAGTAATAAACTCATATATTTTAATTATAAACTGTAATTCAACCTATTCAATGAAATACATGATTTTAAATCTAAAAAAATCTAAATCTAATGTTTTTCTACAAAAATGTTACTGCAATAGTTTATGTAAATTAATTTCTTATTTGCTGTATCTTTTAAATTGTATTCATTTAAATTCTTTTACTTTCATATTCAAAGTCAAAATTGTATTTGAATGTAGCGCCAAAACTTGCATTGTAGTGAAGTTCGTTTGGTTTCTTAGTTACCAAGGTTGGCAACACATAAAGAATTATAAAATGTCAACAGCTCCTGTCACAAGTCACCGTATCATCAAATCTTGTACAATGTGATGTTTCAGTCAATTGACATCTAATTTAGGTTATCATGTTTTAATAATTGATTATAATTAAATTTAATTACATATATGAAATGGCTGAAATTATATTCGATGCAGTTGCTTATTCAAAAATAATATTTCATGCTGCTAAGTATCCACATTGTTCTGTAAATGGCGTTTTGTTGGCAGATGCATCAAAATGTAAAGAACCAAATAAGATAAAAGAGTTACAAATTGTGGATTCGGTTCCTTTATTTCACTTGTGTTTACATGTGTCTCCGATGGTTGAAATTGCCTTATCACAGGTAAATTTTATATGTATATGTTATAGATTTTACCAATTATTCCCTAATATTTTCCATACTACTGATATTCATTTTGTGATTCAAATATCTACAATTCTGTTGGAAAATTATGACTTTTTGTATCGTTTGATGCTAAATAAGTTATTTAACTAAATTTCATCCATACTTTAATTTATCTTTGTTTAGCTTATATCTATATTGTCATGTTTTATATGCAGATAGATTCCTGGGCTAATGAGAACGGCCTCCTCATAGTAGGATACTATGTTGCAAATGAGGGTATTAATGACAATACAATTGAAAAATGTTCGACATCAAGTTTAAAAATTGCTGAAAAAATTGCTGAGCAGTTCAGTGCCGCTTTGCTGACAGTGGTATATTTACTCTTTCTTTTTATATGAATACTCGCTATGAATTTATGTTGAATATTGTTTTTATCTAAACGTATCATAAATTGTGTGTACTTTTTATTTTGTCTTTATATGGCATATTATAAGTAATGTTTTCGATAGTGCGAAACTTTATAGATTATTTTGCATTGAGAAGTTATTTAGTTGTTTATTTATTTATTTAGTGAACAATTAAATCAAATGCATTTATTGCATTTGCAATTAACATAATATAGTGCATATATTACAAGAATTAATCAGGTCTCCATATGAATCTGAAATGAAGTATCCAAATAGTATCAAGAGATATTCAATGTGTGGTTTTAAGCAATAGTGTTTTACATATTTGCTGAAACTTATATTTGAATGCAGTATGTCAATTTAATAAGTGAAGTGATAGAAAATATTTATTTGTTAAGGTCGACAACACCAAAATGGCACATAATAATGAGGAAGTAGCTTTAAATGTATGGCAGTTCAATGATGGTAAATGGAAACATAAACCTGAAGAGCCACAGTTAACACCAGTTGAAACGATAGAAGCAGTTTCAAGTTTATTGAGGCAAGGTATTAAGGATGTAGTTGTAGACTTTGATAATCATTTAGATGATGTCAAACTCGATTGGACAAACAAAGCACTGGAAAAAAATGTAAAAGAAATTTTAAATTTGTGTGTATGACGATGATTTCTAAATGAACTTTAGTATATAAACAAGGTACCAATGAAATGTTAATTGATCGATTTTATACAGTGTAAGTCAATTGATTTACTTTTATAAATGGTGTAACAAATTTTGTATTCTCTGGAAATATTTCTTAATTTATGTTGTGTCATGTGTATCATATTTATTTTGTTAAATACATTATGTTGTCTGGTAAAACTTCTATCTTTACATGAAGATTTTTTATTGGTATAAAATGAGGAAATTAATAATAGTGAAAACTAGTCTTTTTGTAATTTATTGAATATTTGCTCTTAAAATGCATACCTCTCTACACCACCAAATTTATTATCTATAAGAATGTAACGTAAAGTAAGAGAGATGAGTGTTCCTGGCTTATTTTATTGATATAATTTTTCTAATGTTATAAATGGCTTTCGAGATACCTGCACATAATATATCCACATGTTTATTAGACGTATCTAATATCACGTTTTTTGTATCTCAACATGCTTGCAGTTCAAAGTGTAGTCAATGTAATTTTATGGTTGTGAACTAGGTTTTGTCGCATATTATTATGCCTAAATTTAGGCAGGTCAAGGATATTAGGCATATTAGGAATGCCTAAGTTTAGGCATTTTGCTTTATAGAATTTTAATTTTTATCTTTTTATCCGGTATTTCCAGTGAACCGTTAACAAACTATGTTACATATCAATTTACAATTGTGTGCAAGTCATGAACAAATATTAGCAATAATCATTACACTAAAATATTGCCTTAAATATGTCAACAAATAGTTTGCCTTATGTAATTTATGGTTTTACTAAAGTTGTAAGAACTTTTCTTAATCCATATATTTATCTTACATACATATGCTTTGTAATGCAAAATATACAAATATTATTCAAATTTTCTCAAAATTACCACTCAAGCACCAAGCACTGATATTTCTTGAAACAGTTCATTGAGACTTTTCTTGTTCTCACAATGAATAAAATGAAATATTGTTCATATATCGATTTTATTGAAACGGTTTAAAAATTTAGAAGAGATTAGCTATAAATAAGGATAAATAAATATTATAGAAATAGTATGCAATATTATTTAGAACAATTATTTTGAGATATATAGTCTAAATCTCAAATAAAATAAATAAATAAATATAAGTTATAAAAGTTATAAAGTCCAAATCTCAAATTTTATTTCGGGTGGAGCATTCTGCTTCTTCAGCGGGAATGCATAATTTTTCACGAACACTATATAAAGAAGATTCCGGACAATGCATTATCCAAGACTGGCCTCCATCACAAATGATAAAATTTTTGCAATTGTTTGGATCAGCAAGAAAAGTTCCATTGACCATATTTTTGCACATATTCACATCAGCATATGCGGTCATGATCACCAGACATGATAATAATATTAAAGCTCCTGGAATTTTTTTTTTCAATATTTAACTTTGATTCATTACTATAAATATAATGCATATATAATATAAGGTTATTGTTTGTGTATTATCTATATATATATATATATATATATATATATATATATATATATATATAAGTCGGGTTTTCCTTACTGGCGATATAACTCCAGAACGCACGAACCGATTTCGACAATTTTGCATTCGTTGGAAAGGTCTCGGGCTCCGCAAGGTTTATAGCTAAGAAAATTAGTGGTGCATGGCATCGTGCCTTAATGCAAATTGCTGGAACTTCACGCTCCGTAATTAAAAATTCAAGTAATGAAAATAATCAATAGCTGTTTTAAATAATTTCAAATAGATTATCTACATATATCTACACACACAGATATATATATATATATATATATATATATATACACACAAAAATTGCTGGCGAAAAAATGTGGTTTACCAAAGAGCACTTCAATGAAACGGATAATTTGCGGATTCACTTTCATTTACTTAGAGAAGTTCAACTAAAAAACACTTCATTTTTGTAATCGAAATAAATTCATTACTGTTGTGTAATAAATCAAATTTTACAAAACAATTTCTTCATCTTTCTCACGAAACCATCTGGTGGCGAAACGGATTTTGTCGGGTTTGCTAGTATATATATATATATATACCATTCAATCATATATATATTACCATTCAATATATATATATATATATATATATATATATATATATATATATATATATATATATATTTGATTGTGTACTATCTATATCTTCTGCTTGTTTGCTCGGCGTTTCAAATCATCATGAATCTTTAGACAATAAACTTGGAAAAAGTAAAAGCGCAAAAAAATGGACCATTAATCGAAATTTAATCCACTACATAAAATAATAAAACCATTTGTTAAAACTCGATGACTAGCATTGTTTAGTATTGCGTTACGGTCAGCCCAGCAGTTTCTTAATTATTAGCAGCTACTAAGTACAAAATTTTCACATATCGGAAAGTTTATGCACTTACCTTGGTGCAAATATTTGTATAATTTTTATTTCCTTTAAAATTTATAGTGTAGAAACAACTCAAATTATTATATTCAAATATGATACAATGGTATCACAGTAGGTATAGAGAAATTATCTTAAATTTATTATATTAAATTTTTTAAAGTATTATTAAAAGGCTTCTACTTACTTTGCATCTTGGTAATAATTTCCTCTGACACATACAAAATTTAAATATATTTTGTATAATTTCAGTTAGGACTTTATATAACCAAATCATATCTTATCTTTATGAATTATTATATTCCATATTTTTTTTATTTATATTTACATAATTTAAATGATGTGCTCAAATACGGTCAGCATTAGATTTGAACGCAAAGTAATTTCAACACTTACAAGCGTAAATGACCCAATGGAAGAAAGTGATAAATAAATTATGAAGAAAATGTGAACAAATGTTATAAAACCTATTTCCTAATTTCAATATATATTATCAATAACAACTTAAAATCGTATTATCCTAAAAACTGTAAAACTGTAAAATAATTTACATGTATATATATATATATTTTTTGATTGACCTAAATTACTAATAATTTAAATCTGTTCTTAACATGTTATCATTATATAAATAAACATATCTAAATTAACATTCTTAAAAAAAATTGATAAGAAATTGTCTGACGCAAACATATATAAACATATTCCTATGATTATATGATTTTCTACAACCATAATGTGTTTGGTTTGTTTCGCCCTGTCTGGTATACAGAGTTTGATTATTTAGAGTTTGAACACCAAATAACATTATTATACAAATTTTAGATGAATGGTGAGACACGATTTGTTTTCGAAGCTATATCATTTTAAATATATTAATATTTTATTTCGAAGCATCGTCTGTGAAATATACAGGGTGTCCCAGACCTTGACGTCAAGCCAAAACGGGGTGATGGTATTGACCCTAACTGTATTTTTAATTTTTTGAGATGTTTTCAAATTAATGACTTAAGCACCAATATTTCTTGAAACCATTGAGACTCATTGTCTTGTTCAGACAATGAATAAAATAAAACATTGTCTTTATATTGATTTTATTAAAACGGAATAAATTTATAGGAGGAGAGCAATGAAGATAAATTTATTATAACAGTAGTATGAAATATAGTTTCAGAAAATCGCTGTCAGATATTAAAATGTTTTATTCTGGTTGGTAACATTCTACATTTTGTGCGTAATCACATGTTCCTTCGTGATCATTCCATAAAAGTGATCCTGGACAATACATTTTCCAAGCTCGGCCTCCATCACAAATGAAGAAATTTTGGCAATTGTTTGAATCAGCAAGAAAAGTTCCATCGTCCAAATCTTGGCACACATCTACGTCAGCATATTCGGCACTTATCATGATCACAAGACATGATAATATTAATAATGTTCCTGAAATTAAGTTTTTTAAAATTTTACTTTAATTTATGACAGGCATTACTTATATCTTCTTCAGAAGGAGAAGTTCGTTTTTGCCAGAAATTCCGATTCGCTAATTTTGTTTACACGACATTTCAAATTATTATGAATGTTTTGATAATGAATTTGGAAAAAATACTAGCGCTTGTATATGTGGGCCAAAGTTACACATTTCGTCGACTTTTTCTCGACAACGGCTGATTTCAAAAATTTTAAATCCCTTTGATGAAATTCGATAAGGGCTCGAACAGATTTTAAAATCCAAATTGTTGGAAAGATAGAGTTTCAAAGAAAGATAGTGATCCAAACTAATTATTAACCGCATTTTATTTTTAAAATTTTATGGCGGGCCGCAATTATTAATGATTTACAAAGTTTGATATACTATTGAATATTGTAATATAAAAATGATAACTTATAAAAGTAAATATTTCATAAATTATGGCAACCAGAAAATAAAGTATTTTAAATTAATTTATTGATGGAAGAGAGTTAATGAAATGAATAAAATTTTGCTTTATAAATGATTTGCGGGCCGCAAAAAACTATTACTAACTTTTGGGACGCGGGTTGCTCATCCTTGAACTCAACTGAATGAACAACCTAAAAAATATTATAGGCCTACGAAAAGTGGTTTAATTATAAAAAATATCAATTTTGGAATAATGAGCTTTGCCCGTACGACATAAATTCCATTTTGCGACTTGAACTGATCACACTTCTACTTAAAACTACCTCGTGTTTTTCCTAAATTGTAGGAATGATATGTGTTAAATAAATTAAATTGATTAAGTATATCAATTAGAAATCGCATTAATTATTTATAAAAAGTTGCTACATTTGATAATCGGTTATATACATATATCGGAAGTTAATGCAATTTACCTAAAGGCCTTGCAATTTTAATTAGTTTAATCATATTACCGTAGATTAAAATGTTTATTACCGCAATTTAAAATGATTGAACTCCTAAGTAACTAATAGTACTGAAGTATTGAATATTCTACAAATCATATTTTATTGAATGCTTCTACTTACCTTTCATTTTGTTATTTTAAATTAACTGTTCCTCTGACACACACAAAATTTAAATATATTTCGTACATAAATTTTAAGTTGGGTCTTTTTATAACCAAATTATATCTTATCTTCATAAATTATATTGCAGATGAATTTTTCAATAAATATTTACCTATATTAAATGTTGTGCTTAATTAAGGATTAACAATATGCTTTGAACGCAAAATATTTGCACAACATGCGAAATCAAAAACAGCGTAAATGTTGCAATGGAAGAAAATGATATATTTTCCAAATCCTAATGTACATTATTATTATTGATTTATTATTAATAACAACATAAAGTTGAGTATGCAATATATATTTTACCTTAAACTTGATGCAGCCATATTTTAGATGCATAAATTACTTTAATTTAAATTTGCTCTTAATTTTTTATCATTGTTTAAATCAAAATATCTAAATTGACATTGTTAAAATATTTGATAAGAAATAGTCTTACGCAAACATTTTTAAACAAAGCCAAACCAAATAAGCTCGATGGTGATGGAGTGAATGAATCTGCATATAAGTACATACATATGTAAATATTATTTCATCATGATTTTTGAAATATGACAGAATAGTATTCGATTAAATTTCAATAATCTGAATTTCTTCATTTCTCAATCAGTAGAATGTTCTTTATAATTATTAATTATTTTTTAACTAAATTGGTAAGCACAATAATGAACTTGAATAATGCAAATTTTTTAGAATATAAAAGAGCCCATATTTTGAAACGGCAAGTGTTTGTTCAAACAGATGCAATTAATAATAAGTATCTTTTTAAATAAATGTTGTAATCTTATGTAAGTCCCTGAGCTCGTCCGTGGCTAAGGAGTAAGAGCTTTGACCTTTTTACCAAAAGTTCTATTTTCGATTCTCACCTCGGACAGCTTGATTTCAAAGATTGGCGATACCCGTCTTTACTTTAAGATCTAAATATGATGCAACGAATTAAAAATATATCATATTCAGAAAGAAAATATAACGGATTGTTTTCTAAACAGCGTTATTATATTATAAAATTTAAGAAAGTATGAATATATTTAGTTTCATTTTCTATTCAGTACATATCTGTACATATCTAGAATCAATTACATAACAAAATTAAAAATATTTAATTCAATTCACTTTCTTTATTTCATACATATCTTATTATAATTTCACTTAGTTCTTCTATAAAACAGATTCCACATTTATCAAAATAATTATACATTATTTTAACGTGTAATATAATGCCAAAAATAAATAGCATATGATTAGAATATAATAATATAAATGAATATATAAAATTTCATTTTGTAAAACATATTCAATTTTACTTTTTTGTTATTATTTACAGTTTAAATTTATAACTAATAGTTCTATTTATAAAATACTTTTTACTCCAACGGCTGATCTGGTAGAGGCCTGTCTCCACAGTTGACGTTTTGTGGAAAATCACAGCTATCTATTTCGGTATTCCAAAGTAAAACTCCTGGACAATCCAAATGCCAAGCTTGTTGTCCGTCGCAAATGTAGAATTTCGCGCAATTCGCACTGTCTGCTAACATGGTTCCGTCTTTTAGACCTGCGCACTGATCTCCTGCGACCAGGCTGCTAAGAGCAACCAGGAACAGAGCCAGGAAAGTAACTTTCTTGATTGCTTTAACACAGATAGATAAATGTTAATATTACAATTTACAGTAACTTTTCTAACGTTTTTATCGAAAAATCCGACATTTTTATGTATTCTCCACATTTGCAGTCATCTCTATTGTTATGGTATATAAGCGTGTACGTGTATGTGCGCCAAAATTTGGCAATTTTTCGACGTTTTATTCTCAACGACTAAACTCGATAAGAGCTCGCGTTGATCAATTTTGTGAGATAATAGGTCGACCAATTACTTTATAAAGTGCAAAAAAATTCTGTCAATGTTTTTGTCGAAAATAATAAATTAATTAATTTTGAAACAAACTTTTCGGAGAGTTGGATTTGAGCTGATTAGCTTTTAGTAAAGATCGGATAGTAAAGATTGATTCTTTTGAAATTATTAGTTTAAAAGATTCTTTTGAATTTTTTAAATTCAATTCATTCTGCAATTTGTTAAATAATACAATGAGCAGAGATAATTAACAATATAAAAAGGGATAACGGACGATCTATTAGTAATATAATGTAAATCGAATACAAAACATTTTGACAATTTTAATAAAACAATTTACTTTTCAAAGAAATATTCTAAAATATTATAGACCATATATATGGCATAGGTCATAGTGCTGAATAGTCGTTTTTGTATAAAATTGAATTTGAAAACTTTTATTTTAAAACTAGCTGTACCCGTTCACGCTTTGTCGTGATTTAGTTTAAATTAAAAAGTTGAACAAAAATGTGTATTTGTTACATTTAGTTTAACGTTACTACTATCTGTTCAACAATTTACCTATTCAACAATTTGTCTACGAATTTACCTATAAACCAGTTAATCAATCTACCATTCTACCGACTTACGAATTTACCGGTCAACCTATTTACCTATCGACCTGTTTATCAATACACAATTTTACCTGTCAACCAATTTACTTATCATCGCGTTCTAAATGTCTACCAAATAACCTGTTCAATAATTGACCTGCTAAACAATATACCTGTTTAACAATTTGATTACTAATTTACATATCAACCTGTTTATCAGTCTACCATTTCACCGGCCTACGAATTTACCTATCATCCTGTTCTACATGTCTACCAATTGAACTGTCCACCTGTTTTTTGTCTACATATTCGCCTATCTACCAGTTTTCCTCTCTGTCATGTACCATATCCTCCAATTTACCTGTCCACCAGTTATTTACACATTATAAAAAAATTGAAGCTCAAATTGATTTGATTGATTCTACGTTTTGAAAAAGAAAAGAGCTGTCTTAGAGTTAGAGCTTTTTAGAGTTTTCCCGGCAATTATTCGATTTTTTCTCACCGTAAGAACCATCCTTGGACTTCAACGATCCATTTTTATATATAAGAAGATGAGCAGTTGAAATTCAAATTTGCTAAATTTCAATTCTTGCGGATTAATTTGATTATTAACATATATCGGTTAGGTTATACATATATGCACTCTTATTGTTAGTTTTTGTCAAAACCAAAACTTTTCTTATTATATATTATAGGGCTAAAATATTATACAGATGAGAATCACTTTAAGACGATTATTTTGTACAATTTCTCGCGTAAGATGCGTTTTTGTGTTTATATGTGTGTATATAAATGATAATATAAGTTTATGTACATATTTTTAAGTTCCCGTAGGGTAGTTATAGTAATGGGTCGAAAATCGAAAATCGAAAATGAAAATTTTTGCATATCTTCGCGTCTTGAAGGTTTCTGAACATTTTGGCATACCTCAGAAAAAATGGATGTGTGTGTATGTGTGTTTTGTATATCCGAATTTTTTCGTTCACTTTTTCGAGCTCACGGATCAACCGATTTGAATGATTCTAAAAACTTTCTGCTTGTGTTGACGAAACAATTGCTTTTCAAAACATTTAATATTTCTCAAACATTTCGTTACAGTACGGGAAGTTCTAGCAATTTGCATTAGAGCACGATGCCATACACAACTAGTTTGAAATATGATTTGTGAAGATCTAAGAATTAGCTAATCGTGAAAATATATGATCATAATTATGAATATAAAATTAAACTAAACATATATATAAAATTATTTTCAAGTTTTAAGAAAATGGTCTCAACAGATGAAATTAATCAAATTAAAAAAAATCTAAAATGTCATTATTAATGAAGCAATTACCTACCGTTCATTTTCACTTTGATTGCAATTAAATTTAAAATTTAACTTATATGTTACTTGTAATTATGCTAAATGCTAACTGATACTGATTCTTAGTTATTGGCGTATTTATAAACGTCTGATAATCTTAGAGATAGAAATCGCAATTTTATCTTAAGCTTGTTGAACAAGCCCATATCGAATGATATTTTCCGGTAATTTAAATTAAAATATCAGGAATTAAATGGATTATATGTGGACTTTATCTTGTGAATAAAAATGCATATAAATCGAATTTAACGAATACGCATATAAGTTGAGCATCGATTTTAATCCTTTGATATTCATTGATTATTGATATGTGTTTGCACATTATTTTATTGTTGCTTTATTTTTTTATTTATTTATTTCTTTCTTTATTTATTTCAAGCCATTACATTGTGATAATCAGATAATGTTGCTACACAGGCTTAAATCTCAGAAAAAATTGGATCCATTACTTTTTATTATTCTATTCTATTCTTGCATTCTATTTTTTGTTATAAAAAATATAAGTTCAAGGAATAACGTGTGGCTAAATATATTATAAGCTTAAGTAAAAACTAAAAATTTAAATAAAAATCTCGAGGAGCGGACATAATGCCTCCTAGACATCAAGTTACAATAAAGTCTCAATGAAGACACCTTCAGTTTTTATTTAAATTATTAGGTATGGGTTCTTTTTTCTGATTAAAGTTTTAAAAATATTTTTTTAGAATTAATTGTAGTGCTTTAAGTTTTTGACTTTACCGCGGTTGTTTTGCGCAATGATGGTCCACATCAAGTGTCGAAACTTGTAATTTATAAAAAATGATTCTCTTTTAACTCATTTTTATTTTGAATAATCTGCTAATTATTTCAAATATATAATTGTATATACGTGGTTTTGTTATAATATTATATAATAATATATTTTGAGGAATTTCCAGATCTAAAAAGTATGTTTACAGTTTTTAAAAATGTACATTTTTTAAGCTTGAATATATGAACTTATCTTTAATATTTACATAGTGATAGTGTAGTGATTAGCATAGTGATCTCTGATCTCTGATAATGTATTTGTTATGATCAAAAAAAATTGTTTAAACTTTTAAAAAATGTACAGTTGATTTTTAAGATTTCATAAATCTTTTGTTTTCGTTTTGAAATATATATATATATATATATATATATATATATATATATATATATAATTACGCAATGTTCATTCTGTAGATCCACTGATGATGACATAAAATCCTATGTCGAAACGTTTGAAAAAAATTAAAGAGTAACTTCTAAATCTTTGCCTTTTATTTGATGTATTGCCCTTGAAGAACTTACTCATATTTCTCAACATCAAAACTAATTTCTTTAACATATATATATATATATATATATATATATATATATATATATATATATATATAAATATAATATATAATCTTGGAGGTCGTAACGTCAAGTAAAAACTAATTAAAGATTTTTAAAACATCATACGTTTCGACGTAAAATTCTACGTTATCATCGATAGTTTTGAAATTTTTACAATTAGATTAACATACATATTAAAAACACATAACTTGTAAATAATTCATAATTGAATTAATGCAATAAGTGTCAGTGATCACTTTTTTATATAATATTTTTTAGAAATTTAATAACTGAGATGTCGATCATCCGAGGCAAATTTAATTACATTAATATATATATATGTGTAATTAGTTAGTTATTAAAATATTTTTTTTATAATTCAACAAATGATTTTCAAAACTTATGGTTAAAAAGCACGCAATGCTTCATACCCAAAAATAATGCCTAATTAATTTATTGATGCTTGCTTCACATAAAAAATTTAAAAAAGCTAATTGCTGAATCTATATATTTCGATTCTTTTGGAAAATTAAATTTAATTCAGCTGTGCGAATAATGTACTATAATAAAATTATATTTTTATTCCTAAATGTACTATTATTTTAGTTTATGATATTAATTATTATATTACAAAAGTTAATAAGTTTGCTTGTACTTTATGAAAAAAACGTTGGTTTTAAATAACATGGCACTCTTTTACCTAACCTAAACTTAAACCTAACTTCTATGATTTTATTCTAATGTCAATCAATTTCATCATTTCATCTTATTATTCATTTAATTTTATTGTCTTGTAAATGATCCTTGAACAGTATTATCAAAGTCGCAATAAAAATTATCTGAAACGTATAATTCGCAAGTGATAAGTTCTAGATGGTATGATAAAATGGTATTAATTTTTACCCAAAATTAAAATCCTATTATCATAAGAATTAATCATTAATTAGTCACTTCATCGAAATTCCATCGGGGGTTTTTTACAAAAGAGTACGCATTATTATAACGAAAATGAAAATAATAATTATGACGCAAACAATAATATTGAATATATTTTTATTTGTTTATTGCCTTTTTAGTAAGACATGAGTTAATAATTCTGTTTTTTTTTTAATTATATTCTATTCTAATATTTTATAATTTTACATTGTATAAAATATTTTTGGATATCGTACAAACACTTAGAAAAAATGACCTAATTAACAAAACGCATACTTTATT
>NW_020536999.1:49139534-49167743 GCF_003426905.1 Ctenocephalides felis | reverse complement strand
CATTGAGACTCATTGTCTTGTTCAGACAATGAATAAAATAAAACATTGTCTTTCTATTGATTTTATTAAAACGGAATAAATTTATAGGAGGAGAGCATGAAGATAAATTTATTATAACAGTAGTATGAAATATGTTTCAGAAATCGCTGTCAGTATTAAAATGTTTTATTCTGGTTGGTAACATTCTACATTTTGTGCGTAATCACATTTCCTTCGTTGATCATTCCATAAAAGTGATCCTGGACAATACATTTCCAAGCTCGGCCTCCATCACAAATGAAGAAATTTTGGCAATTGTTTGAATCAGCAGAAAAGTTCCATCGTCCAAATCTTGGCACACATCTACGTCAGCATATTCGGCACTTATCATGATCACAAGACATGATAATATTAATAATGTTCCTGAAATTAAGTTTTTTAAGATTTAACTTTAATTTATGACAGGCATTACTTATATCTTCTTCAGAAGGAGAAGTTCGTTTTTGCCAGAAATTCCGATTCGCTAATTTTGTTTACACGACATTTCAAATTATTATGAATGTTTTGATAGGCCAAAGTTACACATTTCGTCGACTTTTTCTCGACAACGGCTGATTTCAAAAATTTTAAATCCCTTTGATGAAATTCGATAAGGGCTCGAACAGATTTTAAAATCCAAATTGTTGGAAAGATAGAGTTTCAAAGAAAGATAGTGATCCAAACTATAATTATTAACCGCATTTTATTTTTAAAATTTTATGGCGGGCCGCAATTATTAATGATTTACAAAGTTTGATATACTATTGAATATTGTAATATAAAAATGCTAACTTATAAAAGTAAATATTTCATAAATTATGGCAACCAGAAAATAAAGTATTTTAAATTAATTTATTGATGGAAGAGAGTTAATGAAATTAATAAAGTTTTGCTTTATAAATGATTTGCGGGCCGCAAAAAACTATTACTAACTTTTGGGACGCGGGTTGCTCATCCTTGAACTCAACTGAAAGAACAACCTAAAAAATATTATAGGCCTACGAAATGTGGTTAATTATAAAAATATCATTTTGGAATAATGAGCTTTGCCCTACGACATAAATCCATTTTGCGACTTGAACTGATCACACTTCTACTTAAAAACTACCTCGTGTTTTCCTAAATTGTAGGAATGATGTGTTAAATAAATTAAATTTATTAAGTATATCAATTAGAAATCGCATTAATTATTTATAAAAAGTTGCTACATTTGATAATCGGTTATATACATAATCGGAAGTTAATGCAATTTACCTAAAGGCCTTGCAATTTTAATTAGTTTAATCATATTACCGTAGATTAAAATGTTTATTACCGCAATTTAAAATGATTGAACTCCTAAGTAACTAATAGTACTGAAGTATTGAATATTCTACAAATCATATTTTATTGAATGCTTCTACTTACCTTTCATTTTGTTATTTTAAATTAACTGTTCCTCTGACACACACCAAATTTAAATATATTCGTACATAAATTTAAGTTGGGTCTTTTTATAACCAAATTATATCTTATCTTCATAAATTATATTGCAGATGAATTTTTCAATAAATATTTACCTATATTAAATGTGGTGCTTATTTAAGGATTAACAATATGCTTTGAACGCAAAATATTTGCACAACGTGCGAAATCAAAAACAGCGTAAATGTTCCAATGGAAGAAAAGATATATTTTCCAAATCCTAATGTACATTATTATTATTGATTTATTATTAATAACAACATAAAGTTGAGTATGCAATATATATTTTACCTTAAACTTGATGCAGCCATATTTTAGATGCATAAATTACTTTAATTTAAATTGGCTCTTGATTTTTTATCATTGTTTAAATAAAAAAATCTGAATTGACATTGCTAAAATATTTGATAAGGAATAGTCTTATGCAAACATTTATAAACAAAACCAATCCAAAAAAGCTCGATGGTGATGGAGTGAATGAATCTGCATAATGCAAATATTATTTCATCATGGTTTTTGAAATATGACAGAATAATATTCGATTAAATCTCAATAATATGAATTTCTTCATTTCGAAATCAGTATAATATTCTTTATAAAGATTAATTATTATTTAACTAATTTGGTAACCATAATAATGATCTGGAGTAATGCACATTGGTAAAATATAAAAGAGTACTTATTTTGAAACGGCGTATGTTTGTTTCATCAGATGCAATTGATAATAAGTATCTTTTTAAATAAATGTTGTAATCTTATGTAAGCTCCTGAGCTCATCCGTGGCTAAAGAGTAAGAGCTTTGACCTTTTTACCAAAAGGTCCATTTTCGATTCTCACCTCGGACAGCTCGATTTCTGGGACTGGTGATACCCGTCTTTACTTTAAGGTTAGATCTAAATATGATGCAACGGCATAATAATATATCATATTCAAAAAGAAAAACTAGCGGATTGTTTTCTAAACAGCGTTATTATATTATAAAATTTAAGAAAGTATGAATATATTTAGTTTCATTTTCTATTCGTTACCTGTACATATCTAGAATCAATTAAATTACAAAATTAAAAATATTTAATTCATTTCACATTCTTTATTTCATACATATCTTATTATAATTTCTCTTAGTTCTTCTATAAAACAGATTCCACATTTATCAAAATAATTATACATTATTTTAACATGTAATATAATACCAAAAACAAATGGCATATAATGATTAAAATATAATAATATAAATGAATATATAAAATTTCATTTTGTAATACATATTCAATTTTACTTTTTTGTTATTATTTACAGTTTAAATTTATAACTAATAGTTCTATTTATAAAATACTTTTTACTCCAACGGCTGATCTGGTAGAGGCCTGTCTCCACAGTTGACGTTTTGTGGAAAATCACAGCTATCTATTTCGGTATTCAAAGTAAAACTCCTGGACAATCCAAATGCCAAGCTTGTTGTCCGTCGCAAATGTAGAATTTCGAGCAATTCGCACTGTCTGCTAACATGGTTCCGTCTTTTAGACCTGCGCACTGATCTCCTGCGACCAGGCTGCTAAGAGCAACCAGGAACAGAGCCAGGAAAGTAACTTTCTTGATTGCTGTAACATGGATAGATCATTGTTAATATTACAATTTACAGTAACTTTTCTAACGCTTTTATCGAAAAATCCGACATTTTTTATGTATTCTCCACGTTTGCAGTCATCTCTATTATTATGGTATATAAGTGTGTACATGTATGTGCGCCAAAATTTGGCAATTTTTCGACGTTTTATTCTCAACGACTAAACTCGATAAGAGCTCGCGTTGATCAATTTTGTGAGATAATAGGTCGACCAATAACTTTATAAAGTGCAAAAATTTCTGTCAATGTTTTTGTCGAAAATAATAAATTTTGAAACAAACTTTTCGGAGAGTTGGATTTGAGCTGATTAGCTTTTAGTAAAGATCGGATAGTGAAGATTGATTCTTTTGAAATTATTAGTTTAAAAGAATCTTTTGAACGTTTTAAATTCAATTCATTCTGCAATTTGTCAAATAATACAATGAGCAGAGATAATTAACAATATAAAAATGGATAACGGACGATCTATTAGTAATATAATGTAAATCGAATACAAAACATTGTGACAAATTTAATAAAAAAATTTACTTTTCAAAGAAATATTCTAAAATATTATAGGCCATATATATGGCATAGGTCATAGTGTTGAAACCGCATGTTTCTTACATAGTCGTTTTTGTATTAAATTGAATTTGAAAACTTTTATTTTAAAACTAGCTGTACCCGTTCACGCTTTGTCGTGATTTAGTTTAAAAAGTTGAACAAAAATGTGTATTTGTTACATTTAGTTTAACGTTACTACTATCTGTTCAACAATTTACCTATTCAACAATTTGTCTACGAATGAAACTATACCTATCAACTACCATTTAACCTCAATCTCAACCATTCTACCGTCTACGAATTTTACCTGTCAACCTATTTATACCTATCGACCTGTTTTTATCTCTACACAATATTTACCTGTATCACCATTTACTATCATTCGTTCTAAATGTCTACCTAAATACATCTACCATCAATAATTGACCTAACTAAACATATACGTGTTTAAAATTGTATTACTATTTAATAATAGTAACTACACGTTATATTACAATTTTCACCGTTTCTACAATTTACTATCACCCGTTCTACTGTCTTACCAATTGAAGTTCCATATGTTTGTCTTGTCTATTCGCCTATCTACCAGTTTTCCTCTCTGTCTGTACCATATCCTCCATTACTGTTCCAATCCTACTTCACCAGTTTACCTTTATAAATTCTCTAATTCACCTTATTATTTACACATTATAAAAAAATTGAAGCTCAATTGATTTGATTGATTCTACGTTTTAGTTAGAAAACGTTTGTATGTGAAAAAGAAAAAGAGCTGTCTTAGAGTTAGAGCTTTTAGAGTTTCCCGGCAATTATTCGATTTTTCTCACCGTAAGAACCATCCTTGGACTTCAACGATCCATTTTTTATATATAAGAAGATGAGCAGTTGAAATTCAAATTTGCTAAATTTCAATTCTTGCGGATTAATTTGATTTATTATTATATATCGGTTAGGTTATACATATGCACTCTTATTGTTAGTTTTTGTCAAAACCAAAACTTTTCTATTATAATTATTAGGGCTAAAATATTATACAGATGAGAATCACTTTAAGACGATTATTTTGTACAATTTCTCGCGTAAGATGCGTTTTTGTGTTTATATGTGTGTATATAAATGATAATATAAGTTTATGTACATATTTTAAGTTCCCGTAGGGTAGTTATAGTAATGGGTCGAAAATCGAAAATCGAAAATGAAAATTTTTGCATATCTTCGCGTCTTGAAGGTTTCTGAACATTTTGGCATACCTCAGAAAAAATGGATGTGTGTGTATGTGTGTTTTGTATATCCGAATTTTTTCGTTCACTTTTTCGAGCTCACGGATCAACCGATTTGAATGATTCTAAAAACTTTCTGCTTGTGTTGACGAAACAATTGCTTTTTCAAAACATTTAATATTTCTCAAACATTTCGTTACAGTACGGGAAGTTCTAGCAATTTGCATTAGAGCACGATGCCATACACAACTAGTTTGAAATATGATTTGTGAAGATCTAAGAATTAGCTAATCGTGAAAAATATATGATCAAATAATATGAATATAAAATTAAACTAAAAATATATATAAAATTATTTTCAAGTTTAAGAAAATGGTCTCAACAGATGAAATTAATCAAATTAAAAAAAATCTAAAATGTCATTATTAATGAAGCAATTACCTACCGTTCATTTTCACTTTGATTGCAATTAAATTTAAAATTTAACTTATATGTTACTTGTAATTATGCTAAATGCTAACTGATACTGATTCTTAGTTATTGGCGTATTTATAAACGTCTGATAATCTTAGAGATAGAAATCGCAATTTTATCTTAAGCTTGTTGAACAAGCCCATATCGAATGATATTTTCCGGTAATTTAAATTAAATATCAGGAATTAAATGGATTATATGTGGACTTTATCTTGTGAATA
The DNA here is from genome assembly GCF_003426905.1 of Ctenocephalides felis. NCBI lineage: Eukaryota > Metazoa > Arthropoda > Insecta > Siphonaptera > Pulicidae > Ctenocephalides > Ctenocephalides felis. Next base: position 49,162,179 of record NW_020536999.1, on the reverse strand, counting down.
AAAATGCATATAAATCGAATTTAACGAATACGCATATAAGTTGAGCATCGATTTTAATCCTTTGATATTCATTGATTATTGATATGTGTTTGCACATTATTTTATTGTTGCTTTATTTTTTTATTTATTTATTTCTTTCTTTATTTATTTCAAGCCATTACATTGTGATAATCAGATAATGTTGCTACACAGGCTTAAATCTCAGAAAAAATTGGATCCATTACTTTTTATTATTCTATTCTATTCTTGCATTCTATTTTTTGTTATAAAAAATATAAGTTCAAGGAATAACGTGTGGCTAAATATATTATAAGCTTAAGTAAAAACTAAAAATTTAAATAAAAATCTCGAGGAGCGGACATAATGCCTCCTAGACATCAAGTTACAATAAAGTCTCAATGAAGACACCTTCAGTTTTTATTTAAATTATTAGGTATGTGTTCTTTTTTCTGATTAAAGTTTTAAAAATATTTTTTTAGAATTAATTGTAGTGCTTTAAGTTTTTGACTTTACCGCGGTTGTTTTGCGCAATGATGGTCCACATCAAGTGTCGAAACTTGTAATTTATAAAAAATGATTCTCTTTTAACTCATTTTTATTTTGAATAATCTGCTAATTATTTCAAATATATAATTGTATATACGTGCTTTTGTTATAATATTATATAATAATATATTTTGAGGAATTTCCAGATCTAAAAAGTATGTTTACAGTTTTTAAAAATGCACATTTTTTAAGCTTGAATATATGAACTTATCTTTAATATTTACATAGTGATAGTGTAGTGATTAGCATAGTGATCTCTGATCTCTGATAATGTATTTGTTATGATCAAAAAAAATTGTTTAAACTTTTAAAAAATGTACAGTTGATTTTTAAGATTTCATTAATCTTTTGTTTTCGTTTTGAAATATATATATATATATATATATATATATATAATTACGCAATGTTCATTCTGTAGATCCACTGATGATGACATAAAATCCTATGTCGAAACGTTTGAAAAAAATTAAAGAGTAACTTCTAAATCTTTGCCTTTTATTTGATGTATTGCCCTTGAAGAACTTACTCATATTTCTCAACATCAAAACTAATTTCTTTAACATATATATATATATATATATATATATATATATATATATATATATATAAATATAATATATAATCTTGGAGGTCGTAACGTCAAGTAAAAACTAATTAAAGATTTTTAAAACATCATACGTTTCGACGTAAAATTCTACGTTATCATCGATAGTTTTGAAATTTTTACAATTAGATTAACATACATATTAAAAACACATAACTTGTAAATAATTCATAATTGAATTAATGCAATAAGTGTCAGTGATCACTTTTTTATATAATATTTTTTAGAAATTTAATAACTGAGATGTCGATCATCCGAGGCAAATTTAATTACATTAATATATATATATATATATATATATATATATATATAATATGTGTAATTAGTTAGTTATTAAAATATTTTTTTTATAATTCAACAAATGATTTTCAAAACTTATGGTTAAAAAGCACGCAATGCTTCATACCCAAAAATAATGCCTAATTAATTTATTGGTGCTTGCTTCACATAAAAAATTTAAAAAAGCTAATTGCTGAATCTATATATTTCGATTCTTTTGGAAAATTAAATTTAATTCAGCTGTGCGAATAATGTACAATAATAAAATTATATATTTATTCCTAAATGTACTATTATTTTAGTTTATGATATTAATTATTATATTACAAAAGTTAATAAGTTTGCTTGTACTTTATGAAAAAAACGTTGGTGTTTAAATAACATGGCACTCTTTTACCTAACCTAAACTTAAACCTAACTTCTATGATTTTATTCTAATGTCAATCAATTTCATCATTTCATCTTATTATTCATTTAATTTTATTGTCTTGTAAATGATCCTTGAACAGTATTATCAAAGTCGCAATAAAAAATTATCTGAAACGTATAATTCGCAAGTGATAAGTTCTAGATGGTATGATAAAATGGTATTAATTTTTACCAAAAATTAAAATCCTATTTATCATAAGAATTAATCATTAATTAGTCACTTCATCGAAATTCCATCGGGGGTTTTTTACAAAAGAGTACGCATTATTATAACGAAAATGAAAATAATAATTATGACGCAAACAATAATATTGAATATATTTTTATTTGTTTATTGCCTTTTTAGTAAGACATGAGTTAATAATTCTGTTTTTTTTTTAATTATATTCTATTCTAATATTTTTATAATTTTACCATTGTATAAAATATTTTTGGATATCGTACAAACACTTAGAAAAAATGACCTAATTAACAAAACGCATACTTTATTCAATTCAATGTATAATTTACAGCAAGAGTTGTCTATATATATTTATTTATATTTATAGTGCAATTTCACGCAATACTTCCAAATAAATTAATTTTCATAATATATCGTCTGTAATATAAATCTTCAATAGACATTATGTATGTTATTTTAATGGTTTTTGTATTAATACTTTATGGCGTTTTTGTTTCAAATGCTTATTTTCTCTAACTAATAATGATTTTTATTGATGGTGCCTATTTCTATTTATTCATAGTTAATAGTATTAACTTAATACTAATAGTATCTATTATTTCTGAATGAATTGTTGAACTGTTGGTACCTAACATTCTTTTTATTTAACTCAGCTAATTTTTGTACAAAGTTCAACCTATTTTGAAAAGGCACTAAATTGAACAAACCATTAAAATTTACGAATGGATTTTGAAAAATTGCGTAATGGTTTGGTCTATTCCTGCAATTGACATTGGTTCCATAATCGCACATGTTTGTTTGAGCATTCCATACCAGATTAGCCGGGCAGGATTGGCTATATGCTATTTTCTGGTAACAACGAAAGTATCGCATGCAATCTCTAGAGTCTGGAATGAAAGCCCCATCAGGAAACACTTCACATAAAATGGCAGGATTAGTTTCGACTGGTACTTCATCTTTTGGTTCTTCTGCTGGTATTATTTCTGGGACATTTGTAATTAGTTCTGGCAAATCAGTGGTAGTTGGGTATCCAGATGTCGACGGTGGTGGTTTTTCCGTTGGAATAGTTTCTGTTGGATATTGAGTTGGACCTGCCGTTGAAATTGTTCCTGTTGGATTTGCAGTTGGACCTTCCGTTGGCGCAGGCGTTGTTGTTGTAAATGCTGTTGGTTCCTCTGTTGAAGTTGTTTCTGTTGGAAATGCAGATGGCTCTTCCATTGAAGTGGTTTCTGTTGGGTATGGAGTTGGCTTTTCAGTTGGTTCTGTTTCTGTTGCAGTATATATTGGTTCTTCCGTAGTTGTTGGTGGAAGTGTAGTTGGTTCTTCTGTCGATGTTGATTCTGGTGGATATGACAAAGTGGTCATATCAGTCCATGCTTCGGTAGTCTCTGGATAAGAAGTTGTAGTCGTTACAATAGGTCTATCGCCACAATCCACATTTTGCGGATAATCGCAAACATTTAATTCTGTGTTAAATAAAAGATCTTTTGGACAATGTTGCTTTAATGCAATTCCGTTATCACATGTGTAGAAGCTTGCACAATCGTATGGGTCTCGAATATAGGTGCCATCAGGTTGTCCAGCACAGTCTTGGGGCCAACTAGTACTAGTGAATGGTGCATAAGTCGATATTACTGCAGATTCAATTGAAAAATTGCTTATTAGCAGTAAAAGCGCCGTGCTTCCAATTAAAAACCCCATGTCTAGAAAAAAATAACATTTAATATATATTAGTCGAATTAAGCATTAATATTCAGGATTTTTTTATATTTTGCGTTTTGAGTTATTATATTATGGGCAGTAGCAAATCAAATTCAAAATTATGAAAAATTACCTTTTATTTAAAATCTTTTGTACACTTTAATTGTTTTTACTTCTGTTGTTCAAGAATTTTACGCAAACCTTATACTAGACCAACAACTAAAACAATAAAACAGGCTTTATATAGTTTTCATCGCAAACACTATCGATTGATCCACATCTGTTTATACACAATTATGATAAATTTATTCATTATTCCTTTTTCCTTTTCATGTGTTTATACTAAATATTCCTAAAAAACTATTTTTATCTAATAATATTTGTACATGAATGTTTTGACTAATGAACTTCTTGAATTTATAATCTATTATTTTAACACCATGATTACGAATTATTTTAGCTTGGTATTTGCTCATTTGCAAATATATATATACATTTATAAATATGCATTATGTTTAAAAAAATGTGTTCTGAATTCCAATTAAACTCTTTGTCTAATAAAATACACGAATTATTTAAAAAAAAATCAAATAAGATCTTTATAATCATTGTGAATTGTGATATATTCATATATAATGAATTTATGTGATACACTAAATTGCAGTGACCACATTTTCATTATGTAAACAAATAATTGATAAACAAATAATAAAATTGTATATTTTCTTTAAAATGTTACTGAAAATTGAAACTAATTGTACCCAGGAATACAATTTTCGGGTCTTTTGTAGACATTTGAAAATTTACGATTAAAACATGATCATAATCAAAATCATTTATTTTTATGGTTTTTGGCTGAATTTATATTATATAATATGTTATATTGTACTAGTTGTAAATTATAATATTCATTTATATTTTCGACAAAAAATTAAAAAAATTAATCTGATTTCAAATTGATGTTCCTGAAGTTATTTTGTATCAAACTTTCTTTTAATAATTTATCTACATGCCACTTGAAATCAAATAATGTCAAGGTAAATTTAGAAGAAACAAATCAATGTAGATATGATTAAAATAATTAACGATAAGAAAGACTTTCTAACAAATAATATCATATAATGTAGAAAAAAGCCTTGAATATTATCCAACAAATAAAATGCTATCACAACTCAAAACTGACTTTGAAAAATTTTCGTGTAAATTCAAATCATGTAAATACATTTATTATAAATATAAAATTTTATTTATTTAATTAATGGATATTAATTAATAATTAATGAAACTAAATAAAACTGAAAATCAATACTTAATTAATTAATTTGTGTTTTATACACCTGCAGCAAAAAACTTAAAAAATGGTTGCTTTAAACCTAAAATGCTGACATTATATTTGGATTTACTGAATATGAAATGTATAATCTTTTAGTAAAAAGAAACATGTTCATAATTTGAAAATTACATAATAATAAAAATAATTTTGAAAAATATTATTATAAACTCGTACTACTTAACATTTTGACAAATTAATTTTGTTGGAGCTTCTTGATCACTGACAATGTTTTCAATATTTTTATCACTATGCTACGTGTTTTGCTATATTTTTTTATCATAAAGATATTATGATAAATTTGGTTTACGATTAATAAAACGCTAAATCATCTCGGCAGAAAAGTTGATTATTTGCGTCCAGTTTTGAAAAATTAAGCTTATCATTCTAGTGATTATTACAATTAGTAAAAAAAAATAGCTATATAAAATAATACTTCAAGTGCAAAAAAATTAATTAACTGTTAGCATAATAATAATAAATTTTAATTTTATTTTGGATGATTAATTTGTATCTCTGCTAATATATTATAATGAAAAACCATCACAAACAAATAATTCTGATCAATATACGAGGTCTGTTCAAAAAGTACCCGGAATTTTCGTTTTTTCAAAAAAATATTTATTTATTCGTCTACATTAATGTGGTCCCCTTCAAAGTAGTCCCCCCCAGATATAATACACTTATGCCAGCGTTTTTTCCAATTTTCGAAGCACCCTTGATATTCACTTTTTGATATGTCCTTGAGCACTCTCAGCGATTCGGCCTTTATTTCTTCAATCGAGGAAAACCGCCGTCCTTTAATGGGTCTCTTCAACTTTGGGAATAGGAAAAAGTCACACGGAGCCATATCTGGTGAATATGGAGGTTGGGGCATGACTACGGTATTGTTTTTGGCCAAAAAATTACGAACAAGCAACGACGAGTGAGCAGGTGCGTTATCGTGGTGCAACAGCCATGAATTGTTTTTCCATAAATCGGAGCGTTTTTTTCGGATTGCTTCACGCAAACGTCGCATCACTTCAAGGTAATACTCCTTATTAACCGTACGACCTTGTGGTAAGAACTCTTGATGCACTATGCCGTTATAATCAAAGAAAACAGTAAGCAAAACCTTGACATTCGATCGAACTTGACGTGCTTTTTTCGGTCTTGGCTCACCTGGGCTCTTCCATTGGGACGATTGGGCTTTGGTTTCGACATCATAACCGTACACCCATGTTTCATCACCAGTTATGACCCTTTCAAGCAAACTTGGATCGTTGTTGACGTCATTTAACAGCTCTTGAGCGATGTTCATGCGATTGCTTTTTTGGTCAAAATTTAGCAGTTTTGGAATGAATTTTGCTGCCACTCGTTTCATGCCCAAAACATTTGAAAAAATGTTATGACATGAGCCAATTGATATGCCAACTTCATCAGCAACTTCTCTAATTGTGATTCGGCGATCATTCATAACCATTTTTTCCACTTCTTTCACATTTTCATCGTTTGTTGACGTGCTGGGTCGACCGGAGCGTTCGTCATCTTCAACGTCTTCGCGGCCATCTTGGAAACGCTTATACCACTCGTAAACACTTGTTTTTTTCATAGCAGACTCACCATAGGCTTTTTGTAACATTTCACACACTTTGTTACACTTTATTTCATTTTTTACGCAAAATTTAATACAAATTCTTTGACTTTTCAATTCTTCCATTGTAAAAATCGCCGAGCTCAGAAAAACACGTCGAACCTTAGCGACTACCACAGACAAAGTAAACAGTGAATATAGCTGAAAATTTCATCATACTTTAGGGGCATGTATACCAACACAATAAAAAAAAAATTTGACAATCAGACACTCCAGACCCGCGAAATTTAAAAATTCCGGGTACTTTTTGAACACACCTCGTACATCATCCATGGATACCTCCACTTGTGGCTCAAGTCAATAAGAATTTTCATTTTTTGATATTAAATTATATGGCCAATAACAGTCATTTCAAACCAGAATTTGCATTTTATTAAAATGACTGATTATGCCACTTACAATTAGGAAAAATATCTTATTAATATTTAATTTAAAGTATATGTTAAAATATATATGTGTCATTTCGATAAGCACTTTTATAGTTTAAGTCCAATATGAAACGAGTACAAAGAAGACCAAATAAACCGTTTTGGTTCAAAATTAATTTTTATTGAAAAGAGTTCTAATATGTTCATTAATATTGAAATCAGATATGATTTACCAATTACACGTACTTAGCAAAATTCCTCAATCTATGTTATTTCATTCTGCATGAAAAATTGCGAGTAATATTTGAACAATGGTAACAACTTAATGTAAACTTCTAATAAAACCAATAATCATTAACAATTTATTTAATAAAAACAATTAGAAGTAACAATGAATGATATGTAATAAATATTTATATGATAAATCGACTAAGCCCAATACTTCCTCAGCGAATTTATGCTTCCTTCAGGATAGATGTGTATAACTTAAAATAATAAAATAATATTAGTAAAAATAAATAATAATAAAATAGTTATTAACTTTCCGTAGGGTAAGTTAGAGTAATGAGCCAACAATGTAAAATGAAAATTATTGCATATCTTCACGTTTCTGTTGTTTCTGAACGTTTTGGCATACCTCAGAAAAGCCACGAAGTCATACTAGTTCAGGAAATGCATTAACATGAAATGGTAAATTGTAATTCAGTATAAAGATTGCTACCTTTGCAAGTTTTAATAGCCAAATATTTATATTCATATGAAAAGAGCCAATGCAAATACAGTTGATCAACATTAAGACGATTAAACGTAATACGATTTCTCGCTTAATAAGTCACTTGACTATGAAACACATTGTCTCCACCACGCTTAATATAGGTTTGGCTCTAGAAAATTGTCTTAACATGTAAAATATAAGGAGTAAATGTGTTATTCCTCTTACTTTACTTTGTCCGCTCAGTATCTTTTTAAGTATAATTTTGCATACTATGAGAAGTAATTTACAATTCTATCTCGCAAATAAAAGATCTTGAATTTAATACTTGCCTAAATTTTTACAATTTTTATCTTAAACTACATTTGTTGGGCTTGTAGTCAGATCAGGTTTTCTAGTCGTAGAAGCTGGTTGGGTGGTCGGGTGACCAGGTTCAGCAGTTGTAGGAAGAGCTTCCGTAGTAGTAGATGGTGGTGTGGTAAATGTGGGTCTGCTACCACAATCTACCAAATCAGGGTATTCACATCTGTGTCTCTCCGAATGCCATAAAAGACCTCCAGGGCACCACATAAGCCATGCAGTTCCATTTTCACAGATGAAGAAACTAGCGCAGTTGTAAGGGTTGTCGATGGTTGCGCCAGTTGACTGATCTTCACAGAAATCCACAGGCACTTGAGCAAAAACGCCCAAGGTTACAAAAAATAAAATTACGGCAATATATTTGATACCTAAAATGGTAAAAAAATATCTATATATTATTATGTCTTAATATTTGTTTAACATTGATTGTCTAATCTGACTAAAGTTTGGACTCCCTCATGTCTGCACATAAAAAGGACACAAAAAATATACTACACACTAAATTTATTCGAAAAATAATTATTATTATAAAAATTTTAAAACATTTGTCCTGTGCACTTTCGGAAATTTACATTCTTAAACAATTGTCAGTATTAATACCTTCTCAAAAAATTTAACTCAAAAATGTATATTATATTAAACTATTGAAACTTATCTAAATATTATGAGATTCAGCTTATTATTTCAGCTGATCTTATTCATTTCGTGGGATTTAAACTAATAACGAACTATTATAAATGAAACTTAAGTTTAAAAATCATATTTCCATTTACTATTGTTCTAAAATAAATAAATTGTAAATAATTAAATACTAAATAAGTTTAACATCTTGAACAATTTTACCTTGCATTTTGAAAGCACATAAGATCCAAAGTTGGTTTCTTAATATATTGAACTCACAATACTAAGTGAATCAAAGTTGATGATCTTCATATATACATATACGATTATTCCAAATTATCTAATCTTCAAAATTTATATACATAATTTTAAGTGCATTACTAATTTGATGTAATATTTGATATAATGATACTGATCTAAAAAGTACTTGAACCTTGTTCAATTCTTGTTTGTTCAATTTTGTCATTTTATTACTAATGTTTATATTGATCTAAATTCTAATATATTTGACATGATTAGTAATAAGTTATAGGATAGGTTATTTAGTAGTTAAAAATGAGGAGCTTTCGCTTATATATAGATATAATTTCTCACTCTGTCACTTTCACGTTGATTTCATCATTTTGATCTTTTTTTATCATGGCACATGCACAATGTATAACAATCTTATCATGAATAACAACAGATATACCTTTCGGTCTTTGTACTTTCTATCGAAATATTTAATGGAAACGCAGCTTAAATTAGGCACATAAAATCCAAATAAAGTATACCATAATTAACTTCGCATAGGGGAAGTTATACGAGTAATGGGCCGAAAATGGTAAATGAAAATTTTTGCATATCTTCACGTTTCAGTGGTTTCTGAAAATTTTGGCCTACCTCAGGATGTGTGTGAGTGTGTATGTGTGTGTGTGTGTGCGGAGACAATTTTTCGTCGACGATTTTGGGCGTACGGATGGACCGATTTGAAAAATTCTAAAAGCAATCTATTCCTATTGGCAGGGTGATGTGCTGATTAATTTTTGAAGAGGACAGATCCAGTGGCTTCGGAGATATGGAGCATAAAGTGCTAAAAATGTCAGTTTTTTTAAGAAAACGGATCAACGAATTTAAATGATCTAAAAACGTCCGATTCGTTATGATGAGAAATGGTGATTAGATTTTGGCAAAGGCTGGTCGAGCCGTTTCGGAGATATAGATCTGAATGTGCAAAAAATGGCAGTTTTTGAGAGAACTAAGCATCCGATTTGAATGATTTAAAAAACTATCTGCTTGTGTTGAAAAATAATTGCTTTTGGGAAAAGAATTGTTTATATATATATTTTTTAATATTCAAAAAAAAAAATTTTAATATCGGAAAATAGTTCGGATTTCAATTCTAATTTTATCTGAAGTTCTGAACATCACTTATATACTTCAAATAAATGATTTTAACTTTGCAATTCAGTTTATATAATATACTTAGAAGTATTAGACAATGTCCTTTATTTTAAACCCAATTGATTAAGTTTTGTTTATTTACATTTTATAAAATAAAAAGAATTAAAGTTACATTTAATATTCCTCAAATATTTATAATAATATTTTATTATTAAGTTCCAGCAATTTGCCTTAGGATACGATGCCAAACACCACTAGTATTTTTAAACAAAATTTTCTGGTAACCTGCCTTTAGTTATTTAACCGAAGGAGAAGTTTAAATTTTCGCTAGAATACAACGTTCTATTTTTATGTTTTCTCGACGTTTCAAGTCGATCTGAATCATTTGAAACACACATCATGTGTGTGTGTGTATGTGCGTGTGTGTGCCTGTGTGATTTCAAAAGCCATTTGAAAAAGCTCGATAAGGAGAAACGTTTTTTAGCTTGCAAGACGGTTTGTAATTTGAATCGGGCTGATCAGTTTTTGGTTTTCGTCACGATTTTTCAAAATCTTATCTTAATATTATCCTCCGTTGTCAATAAAAAATGCTCTAACTGAGATAATTAATGTTATGATTCATATTTTTTTAACCAAAATGGCACATAGATGTCACAATTTGTTTTATTTTTTTTTAGTTAAAATTAGTATTACTTAGACATTAAAATGCAAATTGTAAATCAGGCGTTTCAATATTTTATTTAGTTACATATGTTCAAAATGAAGCACTATGTTCTATATTTGGACACTTTTCTTTGTAACTTACACATCACACACACAGATATATATATATATATATATATATATATATATATTTGTATATATGTAGGTAAAAATTGAAAACTTAAATTTACAATTTCTCAAATGTAATTCCGCATATTATATATTCAAGCTGAAAGTACTATGGTATTGTGTATCATAGCATGCTTTAAAATTGAAACAAATAGATAATTTGAATTATATATTTTCAAAAATGATAATAAATATGACAATTTTTACATATTTGAATTTTGCTTAATAAATCTACATTTTGGTTACGCATTCAACATTCTCGGGGTAGTCGCAATATTTCATTTTGTCATTCCATAAAAGTCCTGGTTGGCACTTGTGTAGAACTGGTTTTCCTCTGAAGCATTTGAAGAAAGTAGAGCAATCAGCAGGGTTGGGCAAGAGGACATCTACGGGCCCATCAACAGCTGGGCAACCATTTTCTTCTGGTTTGTGAGTCGGTTGAGGTTTTCCAGTGGCAGTTTCTCCACAATCTACATTTCCTGGCTGATCACAATATTTCATTGCGTCGTTCCACAAAAGATTACCCCCGCAAGCCTTAGATACAGCGTATCCTTTAGCGCAAATGTAGTATTTGGAGCAGTTTTCAGGATCTGCCAAGAAAACGCCATCTAAGCCAGAGCAAAGTGATTCTGGAGCTGGGTGAGGGTTTGGCCTGCTACCGCAATCTACATTGTATGGGAAGTCGCACCACTTGTTCTCGTCTTTCCACAAGTAGTCATTTGGACAAGTTAGAGATTTTGCTGTTCCATTTACACATTGATAATATTTGCTGCAGTTTTTGTAGTCTTCATGGTATGATCCATTTGGTTGATCCTTGCATATTTCATCGCTTTCAACATGGGGTTTCTCGACTGCTGCATCACCACAATCTACATTTTGTGGGAAGTCACAGTATTTCAAAGCATCATTCCATAAGAGACTTCCACCACAAGATTTCTGTACGGCGTAACCTTTGGCGCATACATAATATCTTGCGCATACCTTAGGGTCAGCTAAGAAAACTCCATCAAGACCAGTACATAGGGATTCGGGTGCTGGGTGAGGATTTGGTCTGTCACCACATTCGACATTATATGGAAAATCGCACCATTTATTTTCATCTTTCCATAAGTAGTCATTTGGGCAGGTCAAGGAAACTCCTTTGCCATTAACGCATTGGTAGTATTTGCTGCAATTTTTGGAGTCTTGTTGGAAGGATCCGTGTTCTTGACCCTTGCAGATGTCGTCGCAAGCGACATAAGCAACACACAGGGCAATCGTTAAAATGACCAATTTACCTAAAAGAGATTTAAGAAGTATTTCAATTAAAGCAATTACTTAATTAATGTTTGTGAAAAATGATTATTGCTTATACGAAGCTTTGTGAACCTTCCATTGAAAATTCACTATTGCTTGGTTTTTAAAAGTCATCGGTACTGCTTTATATTATTTGATCATTTATAAAAACGCACAAATTACACAAAATTATCACATTATAATTATATTCACTTAAAAATAAGCAAGGCACTTTCAATATTAAATCCACTTACCAGTCATGATGCTGATTTTGCGAAGAATTTGCACATAAAGTTTCATCCATGTTATTTATACACCAAATTATCAGTTTGATAAGAATTTCATCAGATAAAATTAATAAAATAAAATCACAGATCTAATTAGAGAAAATGATTCAATCATCGCGATCATTTTTGAAATTTTTAAGATTTGATTAAATTAAGATGGTTTCTGGTAAGGGGTGCTGTGAAACAAGAAACTTTTTTACTTGAGTCGTAGTTCTATTAGTTGAAAAAAAAATTAATATTCGCAAAAGGGTTTTTTAATCATATTAAATAATAACAGAATTATCACATATGAAATATTAAAAAATAATATTTCATTAAGGGAGATGTATATTATATGCGATACTATGTATAAAATACGATGTATACTTAATATTGATTGTAAAATCATACTAATAAGATTTCTGTAATTTAAATAAATGTTTTGTTTTATTTGAAAGCTTTCGAATTATCTCTTTATTTTATCTCATATGAATATAATATAAATACAATGACATTTTTCTTGTTGTACTTCATATAATTAATTTCGGCATGAATTGATTATTATAAATACTTTTGATATAGAAATAAAAATAACAAATTTAAATTTTTATATAAAATTTGCGTATCATATAGGACTTTATGTTTAACCTCTAATTTTATTAAATGTTGATTTCTCAATTCCAACATTTGAAACAAATTCGGATTAACTGTTTATGTAATTTTTATTAGATTTACAAACACATAACAAAATATTATATTTTTAATAGTCAATTTATCATTATCGAATAATACAATTTAAATAAATCTAATATAATTGCATTTTTAAGATACATACTTGATTTCAATAAATATTTTTTATCATTCTGATCGACAATAATGTGTAATTGAATGATATGATAAAATTGATCAAAATTAAATTAAAAAATTCCGATGTTTTTTTGATATGATGAATAATAAAAAAATCATGCATACATACATATATGGAATGTATTTATAAGCATTATGAACATTTTCATATTTACTCATTTAAATTCATTTTTTATTTCGGACTTGTAGTTGTTTTCCGAAGTTCACTTTATAAGACTTTATCTACGTTTTAAGATATTTTTTAAAACAAGATGTATGTATCGTTTGAAGATTTTTATTATATTAATAATTGAAAAATATTTTTAAACAAAAAAATGTTTTTGCATAACCGACTATAACTTATGATGGTTTTTCTATGGTGTTAAAAGTTTGTATTATTTTATTAAATAATTTGCTGTGTATTCTGTATCACGTGCAGAATGATTTTTAAATGCCTGATTATTGCTATATATTTTCAAATTGACAAATCTGCAGTCAAAATAACATAAATAAATATTTGCGCTGTTTTAAAATTTTGCACTGTCTTTATGTGAATTAAAAATTTGTTTATATGTATATATATTTTATGTAATAATTATTCCTCGTATGGAAATTTTCAATAGTTTATTAGAATGAAATTCAATTCACTTCTATTTTATTGATCTGCAGGTACAAAACACATATATATGTTATTTTATTAGGAATTCACCCCGTCTTTCAAGACAGTAATCTCACGACATTTTCTCTCAAAGTTTCCGGGACTTCTAGTTAGAGATAAAATTTATGATAGGTACAATTATTCAATCGATATCTCAATACCTTCAATTACGTTCTCACCCTAGAAATTTTCTACCCTTCAGATATAATTTTGCTTCTTCGATACTAATTCGAAGCTAAAATAGTTAAGAAAATAACGACAAAATGTTAGGAAAAGTATGTCTTTTGCTGAATTGTTTGTTAATAATAATAGCCTTCAAATTTTAATAATGATTTATAAATATAATTTTTTATGTGAAATTAAATGGAAAAATTTATGTATTTATTGAATTTAAACTGAAATACAAGAAAATACTTCTACTTTAGAAAAACAAAATCATAAATAATATTAACTATCCAGAAAAACTGCTTGCCTAGTTTTGTTTAATTTATTTGAGTGTAATTATTTTTGTATTGTCCATTTGAGAACGTTTATTTTAAAACCTTATTTAACACTGGCAATCTACACATTATTTTAAGTGTGAACTGATTTGTCGTGAATTAAATTTGATACGCAAAACATTATTTTTATTATTAATCAATATTACTGCAAAATTGTTATTTGAGTTGTATTGATATACTTGCTCAGAAACCAGCATTAGCAAAATTATTTTGAATAATAACTGAAATCATCAAGCCAGTTGCGTAACTATTTGCATTATACCTGAATATTATTTTACTTCTTTTGGAAAATATATTTTATGGTTTAATATATATATATATATATATATATATTAGATTTATAAATTATAAATTTTTCTTAAAGTCCAAAGTGAGACTAAAAACCATAATACAAGTTCAAGTTAATAATAAATCGTTTCAACACATTCCAAACAAAAGGGTTTTGATTCATTTTAGAATACATTTATTGGTTATTATATAATTAATACATAATATATAAGTTATACATTTTGATGGTCCATTTATCTTATTTTACATTTCGATTTTTACGAAAAATAAAACTTTATGTATCGTTTATTCTCTTCGTTTAACCATAACTCAATTGTGAAATAATTTTATCTGTAAATTAATATTTTTCTTGTTTTTTGTACGTTTTGTATAATCTGTTAAAATATGAATTAGTGAAAGTTGTTTTGCTCATTTGTAATATAATACATTAAAAATTGCTTTGGCCAGTAGTGAAATAGCGTGCAATTGAGTGCGTTGAAAAATCTCGAGCTTATTGAAAAAAACTAAATAAAATAAAAATTTAGTACTGCGATAGGGCCCCATATAAAGAAATATCCACGGGCGCCGGAGGGTCTAGTTACGCCACTGCATCAAGGCAATAATTATTAAAATTTATTCTGCTTTTATTGATTTCTGAACATAACCTGAAATTTCTATAATATATTTTTTAAATAAATAAGACATATTTTCATTTAGTTTATTTTTAAATTAACGAGTCTTATATATTACTGTTATTTACAAGTTCATTTATTATTAATTTACTTCACATCCTGCATTTTCAGGATAGTCGCAAACAAGAGTTGTAGGACTGAAATGCAAACCAGCTGGGCAGTTTTGTTTGATTTGTTTGCCTCCAATGCATTGGTAAAAGCTTCCGCAATCTGTGGGATTTGGGTATAATTTACCTTCTTCTGTGCAGGCTGAAAGTTATTTTATTTAGTTATTAATAATGTCTAATAATATATAATAACACATAATTTATAGAAAAGAATGAAATTATCTTACCACCGGGTTGTGTTGGCTTAGAAGTAGTTGGTTTAGAGGTAGTTTCTGGTGGGTTGGTCTGTGGTGGCTTAGTTCCTGGTTCTGTTGGGACTGGAGCAGATGTTGTTCCTGGGGGTTTGGCACATTCTACATTTTCTGGAAAATCGCACCATTTCATAAAATCATTCCACAAGTAATTTCCGTCGCATTTCTTGTGCACAGCGTAGCCTTTAGCGCATAAGTAATATTTGGAACAATCTTGATAGTCGGGAAGAAGCACATTGTCTAATCCTGAGCATACAGAAGGTGGTGGTGGATGAGGGTTGAATCTACTGCCACAATCTACATTGTAGGGAAAGTCGCACCATTTGTTTTCATCCTTCCATAAATAGTCTTTCTCGCATTGTTTTAAAATACCAGCCCGTTGGCGCATTGGTAGTATCGGCTACAGTTTTCCGGATCAGCTACGTAAACGCCATTGGGCTGGTTCTTGCATAAAGCATTGACGTATGCCAGGCAAAGCCAAAGAACTAATAAAACAGCACCTGTAACAAATCATTTATAATGTACTAAAATAATTTTATTCAAAAAGCACAGTATTTAAATCCCATGGTTATATCTCACAATAATTGATGATATCCATATATCTTAAATAACTTACTTTTCATGATAAAACCTATTTCTTGCCACTGACTATAATGACAAATTACAAAATCATTGGCAGTATATAGCTTTTATATGATGTCTGCTTCTGAATTACTTATCTGTTTGCTCATAGCACGATTAAACTCCAGATATAAATCAGTCATTTAATCAAAATCTTCAAAGCACATGCGGAGTAATTATCTTTCAATTTAGAATTTATCACGGATTTGTAATTAGTCGTCACATGTAAAAAATAATTTTATCAGATGAATGATAAATAAAATATATTAGCAAATTCGGGTAATTTAATAATCGATTCTGATCATAGTCCTATAATTTGATACCATAACTTATTACAAATCATATAGCCTATTGCATTTTTTGCACAAGATTTTTTATTAACTTATATTGGCTCTTGATTACATTTATCGAATTTTATGCCAAATTTAATTATATCTTCGCCCATTACACTATATGCCCAAGACATGTTTTCTGAGCTGTGATATATTCCAATTTCTCCACAGCGGCTTACAGAAATTGCACCTACCCCAACGTTTAACTTTTTAGTTAATGCATCTATGGAACATTTTGTAGCTTCTTGAGTGCTAATGCGATCATCAGATGATTGTTGCATAGCCAGTATTATACGATGGGCCAAGCAAAACTTTATTATGGATTCACCATGACCTGTTGCAGATACAGCTCCAACATTATCATCGGCATAAGTACCTGAACCGATTTGTGCTGTATCACCCACTCTTCCTCGTAATTTGCCAATTAAGCCTCCTGTAGACGTTGCTGCAACAACATGGCCAAATTTATCCAATGCAACTGCTCCAACTGTGCCACAATTGTCTTTGTCAATTTCAGATTTAATTTTTTTGTATTTTTCTAATTTGTTTCTTGCATTTTCCGTAACTAAGCTGCCATCTGGTAAAAGTTCAAAACCTTCAAGTTCGGCAAATTTTGAAGCCCCTTCGCCAATCAATAATACATGAGAAGATTTTTCCATAACTTTTCTGGCTATTGAAATAGGGTTGGCAAAATTTTTAATACAACCCACTGCTCCAGCTTCTAACATTTCACCATGCATTATACTGGCGTCCATTTCTACATTTCCTTCAATGGAAAGTACAGAACCGTAACCAGCATTAAATTTTTCGTTATCTTCCATGAATTGAACCGCAGCTTCAGTTGCATCAATGGCATTTCCACCATTCTTTAAGACATTTATAGCTGCTCGAACGGCACTTTTGACACCTGTTAAAATATCAGGAACACTATCCTTATTAATTTTACCGGCACCACCATGAACCAGAATCAGCGGCCGGGTGCTTTCAGAGGCGGCAGGTTTACGACTACAATGACAAAGGTTGGACGTTGCTGGTAAGGATTGCATTGCCTTGATTCCCGTTCTGAATTGACAATTCATGATTTTTTGAACGATTGTGTATTGTTTATTTTATTTATTGCGTTTCGATAATATTTATAATATTATCAGCACGGAATGATTTCTTACTTACTTTCTTATAGCTAATGAATCTACCCATATGAGGTTGCAATGTTTCTATTCTGGTAATCGATAAGCTCTTTTATATAATAAAGAAATTGGACAAAATGATATATCTAAGTTATTTTGGTTCAATTGACGGATGATGAATTATTGCGACCAACAGTCAACTTTTTGTATGGCCAGCGTCGGTCCAAAAAACTGGCACCAGAGTTTTCTTTTGGAAGGTTTGTATAATCGACAGGAAAATTTAAAATTAGTGTTGACGAAATGCTATCAAATATACTTTTAATGATGTTTTATTGAAACATTCTAAGCAAAAATGTGTAAAAATGGTAAACGTTGATATCACTGCCGGCTGAACGGAAAGGAATTTTGGCACCGGGCTCAACGTGTTAAATAAAATTCCTTCTGTGAAAAATGTAAAAGTAAATCGATACTATTTTAATGTAAAAATTATAACAAGAAGAATATTGCATAGAATAAATATAATGTTGCATAGAATATATTATAATATTTATAATATTTCACTTTGTGAGAAACCATTCATATACTTATATTTTATTTACATATTAATTAAGTTTATTTATTTTTAATCATGTCTGCTATATCTAAATATATCAAAGCTATTATTTTTTTCTATAAAATTTTTAATTTTCAATAACAGAGTATGATCAATAACATACTATTAATTAATTATGTGAGGATTAAAATATTAAACGATTACTACTGAATTTCATAGGGTATACATGAATCATGTCGAAACAAACAATTAATTTTAAAAATCAATAAATTTTCAGGTTTAATTATTGATAATTTGTATGTGTTAATGGTTATTGAATACTTATCATTTGTTTTGAAAAGTTTACAACCTCGATGAAATTTGATTTAATGTCATAACTAATTGATAACATTTTTCTTTCTAACGATTGACTTGTCACAAATTAATATCTATTATTAAATCTGATGTGATTTTTTAAATCAATGGAATATATTTAAGAATATATTTACGAGTTTAATTACAGTATATTGATGTTATGGCATGAATAGATGTTATTACATTATAAACAAACTCAAAATATGTTTAATTATAATAATATATTACATGGTTTATTTATTGTTTTTCTTGATAATATTGAAGTGTGCAGTGACTCCGTTAATATTATTCTGTTATATTTTTTTAATAACATATTTTATTTCAAGAAATATAATTAACAAACATAATACGAACGCAATGCAAAATTTGATAATATTGTTAATATAAAGATTCGTAAACGAGCTGAAAGTGTAAGAAAAATATGCTCTTCAGATCTCGAGCACTCTTAAGATGACGAACTTATGCACTTCCAGAAACGCCAAAAAAACTGAACTAGCGACGCATGACATTGTGCCTTAAGGCAAGTTACCTAAACTTTCCATGCTGAAAATTACATTTTATAAAGAGCTTTAAAATTTTTTGAAAAATGAAAAAAAGTGAATTTATATTTTGAATGTTTTTGAAAACTATAAACTTTTATTTTTTAAATTTATTAGAATTGAATTTTATTTGAATATAACAATTCCTATTGATAACGAGACGTGCTGATTAGTTATTGTCCAAGGCAGGTCCAACTTTCGAAAATACGGGCCGAAATGCCAAAAATGATAATTCAGATTTGAGAAACGGAACGTCCAATATCATTAAAATGTATGTACTATAGACAAAATGAAGAACTGCTTAAATTTGTGGGAGGCAATTCTAGCGGTTTCGGTGATCATATAAAAAATTTCGAGATTTGAAAAAATCATTTGGCGGTCAAAAGTGATTATTAGATACATGTATATTATCAGATATTTTAATAATAAGTATAAATTTTGTTTACATATCTATGGGTTCTGTAACATTGTTTATTCGTTATACTAGTGCGACGCGACGCTTACGCGCTTCTATATTTTGACCTTACGCAAGCCAAAGCAGCGTGATCTCAAATTTTTCAAAAAAGTCAAATTTTTTCAAAGTTTTCAAAATATTTTAATTTTTTTTTTAATTGTCGCTACGGGAAGTTCCAGCAATTTGCCTTAAGGCGCGATGCTAAGCACTATTTATAGTATGTAATGCGTAATGAATTTTAAATGAATATAAAATGAATTTTTATATAAAAACTATTTAAGTAAAAATCCAGAAATGGGACGGCATTTTTGTCAGTGCCCCAGGGCGCTCAATTTCTAAATTCGGCGCTGCCTGCACCACAATAGTTATTCATAAAGTCTGTAATTCACACATATAGTCCAGTCATTTGGTGCAAAAAAAGGCTGTTGCCGGTACAGTACTTCGGGAATTCTGAAAATTGGTAATTTTATAGATTTCGAGGTGCTCTTTACGAAAATCAACTTTGCCACCTCAAATTTGAACGGCAAGTTGCCGCCATATTAGAAAAATAGCGTCAAAAAACAGTTTTTTTTAAATATCTCCTTTCTGGCTGACTCTGCGATAAAAGTATCTATGTACGAATTAAACTAGAGAAAATTTCCTACAATTTCTTATAAAACCTTTTTTTTTGTAAAATTGATAGTTTGAGAGTACGGCCGCCTCAAAGTCTTTGCTGCTCTCGCCGTAGTATCAAATCTGTCCATATATGACAGCACTTCGAACTTGACCACATTCTCTCTAATAATTAATATTTATATATTAAATTAAGCGAATAAAATCTAGAAATAAAATAATTCAAATATTTTTTAACACTTCAATGGCAAAGTAGCTATAAGTATACTTATAGCTTGAGTAGCACCTTTATAGCTTCAAGTAGCTTGAAGCGTTAAAAAATCAGCAAAAAAAAAAAACAGAAAAATATTTGAATTATTTTATTTCTAGATCTTATTCGCTTAATTTAACATTGAAAATATTAATTATTAGAGAGAATGTGGTCAAGTTCGAAGTGCTGTCATATATGGACAGATATGATACTACGGCGAGAGCAGCGAAGACTTCGAGGCGGCCGTACTCTCAAACTATCAATTTTACAAAAAAAACGGTTTTCTAAGGAATTGTAGGAATTTTCTGTAGTTTAATTCGTACATATATACTTTCATCGTAGAATGAGCAGAAGAAGAGATATTTTAAAAAGCTGTTTTTTGACGCCATTTTTTCAATATGGCGGCAACTTGCCGTTCAAATTTGAGGTGGCAAAGTTGATTTTCGTAAAGAGCACCTCGAAATCTATAAGATTACCAATTTTCAGAATTCCCGGAGTACTGTACCGGCAAAACGACCAAATGACTGGACTAATATGGGAAAGTTTATACAACTCGTCTGGAGGCATAATGCTACTTACACATACCTCCGATTTCTGTTTATTATTAAATGAAAATATTTTTTTGTTTTAATCGTTTGCGGTTTATGTGGTTTCCTGTTTGAAATAGTTTCGTCAGTCATTCAAATTCACATTGGTAGATGTCTCGATGTTTTATTTCACAGCTGACTCTGACTTTTCTGAAACAAAACAAAGCCATGCGCTTTGCGTCTTGTTTATTTCTCCCCACTCTGTACATGTCAATGGTTAAATGTTGTGTTGCGCGATTGCGTCGCATATGCGAGCAATTTCTACTAAAAAGTGATAACAGGAAATAATAAATAATATTCTAATCGCTAATATGCCATTTATTTCCAAAGACTGGAGATCACCAGGCGAGGAATGGGTTAAAACTGATGAAGGCTGGGAGAGAAGAAACGCGTCCTGGAATGTATGGGACAGCTGACACAAAGCCAGAGGTACTGGATGGAATGATATTCTTACATACAAATCGATATGGCTAAATTCATAATACGATACATTCCATTTAATAAAAAACTTTTGAAACTTCCACTATCATCCAGCAATTAAATAAAAATACTTATTAAATATCCCTTTGACATTTGTTTCTTTTCTGCAGATGGTCATCATTGAATAATTGTAGCTCAAATATTGCGTTTCAGCAATCTGAACAATGGTAAGTATTAAATTTAATTATTACGAAATTTATTTATAAAATACCTAGTTAATTTGTTATGATTATGGAAATAACTTTTAATTTTCTCATCAATTCTAATTATGTACAATAAAGTTCAATGAACTGTACTCCATTGTGTTACAAGTCTTTGTGTTATGACTTAAATATAAATGTTACGAAATTTTGTTTTAATAAAAATATTGATTGATGAATTTGTTTTGGTTAACATTAATGCAATCATTTTTTATAACAATGATATCAAAATTTTTCTACTAATCTTTACAAGAATTTAACAATGTTTTCAATTGGAAGGATGCCAATTATGATTTATTCTAATTTGAGTCATTTAATTTTTTTTTTTTTTATAGGCAAAATAGTATTGAAAATAATGAGCTTGTTAGTGATAGTACAAGTATAATGTACCACCCCACTGCCACATAACAATCAAGTGCACTCGAGAGGTAATTTTCTTAATAAATTATAATAATTATTCTGTAAAAAGAAGTAAATATATATATATATATATATATATATATATATATAAATGAACTAGAATCAATTAAAATATAAGTGAAATAAGCGCCTAATAGGTTCAGCAGTATATATAATATATACTATTTTCGTATTACAATACGAAAAATATATTTTAATATATATATATATATATATATATATATATATATATATATATTTAAACTATAACATAGATTTCTCCAACCCAACAATTTT
>NW_020536999.1:49113218-49138534 GCF_003426905.1 Ctenocephalides felis | reverse complement strand
AATCTTATCATGAATAACAACAGATATACCTTTCGGTCTTTGTACTTTCTATCGAAATATTTAATGGGAACGCAGCTTAAATTAGGCACATAAAATCCAAATAAAGTATACCATAATTAACTTCGCGTATAGGTAAAGTTATACGAGTAATGGGCCGAAAATGGTAAAGAAAATTTTTTGCATATCTTCACGTTTCAGTGGTTTCTGAACATTTCGGCCTACCATGTGTGTGAGTGTGGTGTATGTGTGTGTTGTGTGTGTTGTGGAGACAATTTTTCGTCGACGATTTTGGGCGTACGGATGGACCGGATTTGAAAAATTCTAAAAGCAATCTATTCCTATTGGCAGGGTGATGTGCTGATTAATTTTTGAGAGGACAGATCCAGTGGCTTCGGAGATATGGAGCATGAAGTTGCTAAAAATGTCAGTTTTTTTAAGAAAACGGATCAACGAATTTAAATGATCTAAAAAAACGTCCGATTCTTAATGATGAGAAATGGTGATTAGATTTTTGGCAAAGGCTGGTCGAGCCGTTTCGGAGATATAGATCTGAATGTGCAAAAAATGGCAGTTTTTGAGAGAACTAAGCATCCGATTTGAATGATTTAAAAAACTTTCTGCTTGTGTTGAAAAATAATTGCTTTTGGGAAAAGAATTGTTTATATATATTTTTTTTAATACTCAAAAAATTTTTTTTTAATATCGGAAAATAGTTCGGATTTTAATTCCAATTTTATCTAAAGTTCTGAACATCACTTAATACTTCAAATAAATGATTTTAACTTTGCAATTCAGTTTATATAATATACTTAGAAGTATTAGACAATGTCCTTTATTTTAAACCCAATTGATTAAGTTTTGTTCATTTACTTTTTATAAAATAAGAAGAATTAAAGTTACATTCAATATTCCTCGAATATTTATAATAATATTTTCTTATTAAGTTCCAGCAATTTGCTTTAGGATACGATGCCAAACACCACTAGTATTTTTAAACAAAATTTTTTGGTAACCTGCCTTTAGTTATTTAACCGAAGGAGAAGTTTAATTTTTTGCTAGAATACAACGTTCTAATTTTATGTTTCATCGACGTTTCAAGTCAATCTGAATCATTTGAAACACACATCGTGTGTGTGTGTGTGTATGTGCGTGTGTGTGCTTGTGTGATTTCAAAAGCCATTTGAAAAAGCTCGATAAGGAGAAACGTTTTTTAGCTTGCAAGACGCTTTGCAAAACTTTTCCACCGTTTTCCAATTTCTCAGCCGATTTTGAACATTTGAATAACTTTTCGAAAGTAAGCTGTTTAGAATCGGGCTGATCAGTTTTTGGTTTTCGTCACGATTTTTTAAAATCTTATCTTAATATTAACCTCCGTTGTCAATAAAAATGCTCTGAGATAATTTATGTTAAGATTCATATTTTTTTTAACCAAAATGGCACATAGATGTCGCAATTTGTTTTGTATTTTTGTAGTTAAAATTAGTATTACTTAGACATTAAAATGCAAATTGGAAATCAGGCGTTTCAATATTTGATTTAGTTATATATGTTCAAAATATGAAGCAGTATGTTTTATATTTGGATACTTTTCTTTGTAACATACACATCACACACACAGATATATATATATATATATATATATATATATATATATATATATAATCGATATATATTTATATATATGCAGGTAAAAACCAAAAACTATATATATATATATATTTATATATATATATATATATATATATATGCAGGTAAAAATCAAAAACTTAAATTTGCAATTTCTCAAATGTGATTCCGCATATTATATCTTCAAGCTGAAAGTACTATGATACACAATAACATGCTTTAAAATTGAAAAAATAGCTAATTTAAATTATATATTTTCAAAAATGATAATAAATATGACAATTTTCACATTTTTACATTGAATTTGAATTTGCTCAATAAATCTACATTTTGGGTTACGCATTCAACGTTCTCGGGGTAGTCGCATATTCATTTTTGTCTTCATAAAAGTCCTGGTTTGCATTTGTGTAGAACTTTTTGTTCCTCTGAAGCATTGAAAAAGTAGAGCATCAGCTGGTTGGGCAAGAGGACATCTACTGGCCCCGTCAACAGCTGGGCAACCATTTTCTTCTGGTTTGTGAGTCGGTTGAGGTTTTCCAGTGGCAGTTTCTCCCACATCTACATTTCCTGGCTGATCACAATATTTCATTGCGTCGTTCCACAAAAGATTACCCCCGCAAGCCTTAGATACAGCGTATCCTTTAGCGCAAATGTAGTATTTGGAGCAGTTTTCAGGATCTGCCAAGAAAACGCCATCTAAGCCAGAGCAAAGTGATTCTGGAGCTGGGTGAGGGTTTGGCCTGCTACCGCAATCTACATTGTATGGGAAGTCGCACCACTTGTTTTCGTCTTTCCACAAGTAGTCGTTTGGACAAGTTAGAGATTTTGCTGTTCCATTTACACATTGATAATATTTGCTGCAGTTTTTGTAGTCTTCGTGGTATGATCCATTTGGTTGATCCTTGCAGATTTCGTCGCTTTCAACATGGGGTTTCTCGACTGCTGCATCACCACAATCTACATTTTGTGGGAAGTCACAGTATTTCAAAGCATCATTCCATAAGAGACTTCCACCACAAGATTTCTGTACGGCGTAACCTTTGGCGCATACATAATATCTTGCGCATACCTTAGGGTCAGCTAAGAAAACTCCATCAAGACCAGTACATAGGGATTCGGGTGCTGGGTGAGGATTTGGTCTGTCACCACATTCGACATTATATGGAAAATCGCACCATTTATTTTCATCTTTCCATAGTAGTCATTTGGGCAGGTCAAGGAAACTCCTTTGCCATTAACGCATTGGTAGTATTTGCTGCAATTTTTGGAGTCTTGTTGGAAGGATCCGTGTTCTTGACCCTTGCAGATGTCGTCGCAAGCGACATAAGCAACACACAGGGCAATCGTTAAAATGACCAATTTACCTAAAAGAGATTTAAGAAGTATTTCAATTAAAGCAATTACTTAATTAATGTTTGTGAAAAATGATTATTGCTTATACGAAGCTTTGTGAACCTTCCATTGAAAATTCACTATTGCTTGGTTTTTAAAAGTCATCGGTACTCTGCTTTATATTATTTGATCATTTATAAAAACGCACAAATTACACAAAATTATCACATTATAATTATATTCACTTAAAAATAAGCAAGGCACTTTCAATATTAAATCCACTTACCAGTCATGATGCTGATTTTGCGAAGAATTTGCACATAAAGTTTCATCCATGTTATTTATACACCAAATTATCAGTTTGATAAGAATTTCATCAGATAAAATTAATAAAATAAAATCACAGATCTAATTAGAGAAATGATTCAATCATCGCGATCATTTTTGAAATTTTTAAGATTTGATTAAATTAAGATGGTTTCTGGTAAGGGGTGCTGTGAAACAAGAAACTTTTTTACTTGAGTCGTAGTTCTATTAGTTGAAAAAAAAATTAATATTCGCAAAAGGTTTTTTAATCATATTAAATAATAACAGAATTATCACATATGAAATATTAAAAAATAATATTTCATTAAGGGAGATGTATTATATGCGATACTATGTATAAAATACGATGTATACTTAATATTGATTGTAAAATCATACTAATAAGATTTCTGTAATTTAAATAAATGTTTTGTTTTATTTGAAAGCTTTCGAATTATCTCTTTATTTTATCTCATATGAATATAATATAAATACAATGACATTTTTCTTGTTGTACTTCATATAATTAATTTCGGCATGAATTGATTATTATAAATACTTTTGATATAGAAATAAAAATAACAAATTTAAATTTTTATATAAAATTTGCGTATCATATAGGACTTTATGTTTAACCTCTAATTTTATTAAATGTTGATTTCTCAATTCCAACATTTGAAACAAATTCGGATTAACTGTTTATGTAATTTTTATTAGATTTACAAACACATAACAAAATATTATATTTTTAATAGTCAATTTATCATTATCGAATAATACAATTTAAATAAATCTAATATAATTGCATTTTTAAGATACATACTTGATTTCAATAAATATTTTATATCATTCTGATCGACAATAATGTGTAATTGAATGATATGATAAAATTGATCAAAATTAAATTAAAAAATTCCGATGTTTTTTTGATATGATGAATAATAAAAAAATCATGCATACATACATATATGGAATGTATTTATAAGCATTATGAACATTTTCATATTTACTCATTTAAATTCATTTTTTATTTCGGACTTGTAGTTGTTTTCCGAAGTTCACTTTATAAGACTTTATCTACGTTTTAAGATATTTTTTAAAACAAGATGTATGTATCGTTTGAAGATTTTTATTATATTAATAATTGAAAAATATTTTTAAACAAAAAAATGTTTTTGCATAACCGACTATAACTTATGATGGTTTTTCTATGGTGTTAAAAGTTTGTATTATTTTATTAAATAATTCGCTGTGTATTCTGTATCACGTGCAGAATGATTTTTAAATGCCTGATTATTGCTATATATTTTCAAATTGACAAATCTGCAGTCAAAATAACATAAATAAATATTTGCGCTGTTTTAAAATTTTGCACTGTCTTTATGTGAATTAAAAATTTGTTTATATGTATATATTTTTATGTAATAATTATTCCTCGTATGAATTTCAATATTTATAGTGAAATTAATTCACTTATTTTATTTTCATTAGATGAAATTCAATACAATTATTTATTGATCTGCATACAAAACTATTATTTATTTTAGGAATTCACCCCGTCTTTCAAGACAGTAATCTCACGACATTTTCTCTCAAAGTTTCCGGGACTTCTAGTTAGAGATAAAATTTATGATAGGTACAATTATTCAATCGATATCTCAATACCTTCAATTACGTTCTCACCCTAGAAATTTTCTACCCTTCAGATATAATTTTGCTTCTTCGATACTAATTCGAAGCTAAAATAGTTAAGAAAATAACGACAAAATGTTAGGAAAAGTATGTCTTTTGCTGAATTGTTTGTTAATAATAATAGCCTTCAAATTTTAATAATGATTTATAAATATAATTTTTTGTGAAATTAAATGGAAAAATTTATGTATTTATTGAATTTAAACTGAAATACAAGAAAATACTTCTACTTTAGAAAAACAAAATCATAAATAATATTAACTATCCAGAAAAACTGCTTGCCTAGTTTTGTTTAATTTATTTGAGTGTAATTATTTTTGTATTGTCCATTTGAGAACGTTTATTTTAAAACCTTATTTAACACTGGCAATCTACACATTATTTTAAGTGTGAACTGATTTGTCGTGAATTAAATTTGATACGCAAAACATTATTTTTATTATTAATCAATATTACTGCAAAATTGTTATTTGAGTTGTATTGATATACTTGCTCAGAAACCAGCATTAGCAAAATTATTTTGAATAATAACTGAAATCATCAAGCCAGTTGCGTAACTATTTGCATTATACCTGAATATTATTTTACTTCTTTTGGAAAATATATTTTATGGTTTAATATATATATATATATATATATATATATTATAGATTTATAAATTATAAATTTTTCTTAAAGTCTAAAGTGAGACTAACAACCATAATACAAGTTCAAGTTAATAATAAATCATTTCAACACATTCTAAACAAAAGGGTTTTGATTCATTTTAGAATACATTTATTGGTTATTATATAATTAATACATAATATATAAGTTATACATTTTGATGGTCCATTTATCTTATTTTACATTTCGATTTTTACGAAAAATAAAACTTTATGTATCGTTTATTCTCTTCGTTTAACCATAACTCAATTGTGAAATAATTTTATCTGTAAATTAATATTTTTCTTGTTTTTTGTACGTTTTGTATAATCTGTTAAAATATGAATTAGTGAAAGTTGTTTTGCTCATTTGTAATATAATACATTAAAAATTGCTTTGGCCAGTAGTGAAATAGCGTGCAATTGAGTGCGTTGAAAAATCTCGAGCTTATTGAAAAAAAACTAAATAAAATAAAAATTGAGTACTGCGATAGGGCCCCATATAAAGAAATATCCACGGGCGCCGGAGGGTCTAGTTACGCCACTGCATCAAGGCAATAATTATTAAAATTTATTCTGCTTTTATTGATTTCTGAACATAACCTGAAATTTCTATAATATATTTTTTAAATAAATAAGACATATTTTCATTTAGTTTATTTTTAAATTAACGAGTCTTATATATTACTGTTATTTACAAGTTCATTTATTATTAATTTACTTCACATCCTGCATTTTCAGGATAGTCGCAAACAAGAGTTGTAGGACTGAAATGCAAACCAGCTGGGCAGTTTTGTTTGATTTGTTTGCCTCCAATGCATTGGTAAAAGCTTCCGCAATCTGTGGGATTTGGGTATAATTTACCTTCTTCTGTGCAGGCTGAAAATTATTTTAATTTCAGTTATGAAAATGACTAATAATATATAATAACACATAATTTTGAAAAAATGAAATTATCTTACCACCGGGTTGTGTTGGCTTAGAAGTAGTTGGTTTAGAGGTAGTTTCTGGTGGATTGGTCTGTGGTGGCTTAGTTCCTGGTTCTGTTGGGACTGGAGCAGATGTTGTTCCTGGGGGTTTGGCACATTCTACATTTTCTGGAAAATCGCACCATTTCATAATATCATTCCACAAGTAATTTCCGTCGCATTTCTTGTGCACAGCGTAGCCTTTAGCGCATAAGTAATATTTTGAACAATCTTGATAGTCGGGAAGAAGCACATTGTCTAATCCTGAGCATACAGAAGGTGGAGGTGGATGAGGATTAAATCTACTGCCACAATCTACATTGTAGGGAAAGTCGCACCATTTGTTTTCATCCTTCCATAAATAGTCTTTCTCGCATTGTTTTAAAATACCAGCGCCGTTGGCGCATTGGTAGTATCGGCTACAGTTTTCCGGATCAGCTACGTAAACGCCATTGGGCTGGTTCTCGCATAAAGCATTGACGTATGCCAGGCAAAGCCAAAGAACTAATAAAACAGCACCTGTAACAAATCATTTATAATGTACTAAAATAATTTTATTCAAAAAGCACAGTATTTAAATCCCATGGTTATATCTCACAATAATTGATGATATCCATATATCTTAAATAACTTACTTTTCATGATAAAACCTATTTCTTGCCACTGACTATAATGACAAATTACAAAATCATTGGCAGTATATAGCTTTTATATGATGTCTGCTTCTGAATTACTTATCTGTTTGCTCATAGCACGATTAAACTCCAGATATAAATCAGTCATTTAATCAAAATCTTCAAAGCACATGCGGAGTAATTATCTTTCAATTTAGAATTTATCACGGATTTGTAATTAGTCGTCACATGTAAAAAATAATTTTATCAGATGAATGATAAATATATTAGCAAATTCGGGTAATTTAATAATCGATTTTAATCATAGTCCTATTATTTGATACCATAACTTATTACAAATCATAAAACCTATTGCATTTTTTGCACAAGATTTTTTATTAACTTATATTAGCTCTTGATTACATTCATCGAATTTTATGCCAAATTTAATTATATCTTCGCCCATTACACTATATGCCCAAGACATGTTTTCTGAGCTGTGATATATTCCAATTTCTCCACAGCGGCTTACAGAAATTGCACCTACCCCAACGTTTAACTTTTTAGTTAATGCATCTATGGCACATTTTGTAGCTTCTTGAGGGCTAATGCGATCATCAGATGGTTGTTGCATTGCCAATATTATACGATGGGCCAAGCAAAACTTTATTATCGATTCACCATGACCTGTTGCAGACACAGCACCAACATTATCATCGGCATAAGTACCTGAACCGATTTGTGCTGTATCACCTACTCTTCCTCGCAATTTACCAATTAAGCCTCCTGTAGACGTTGCTGCAACAACATGGCCAAATTTATCCAATGCAACTGCTCCAACTGTGCCACAATTGTCTTTGTCAATTTCAGATTTAATTTTTTTGTATTTTTCTAATTTGTTTCTTGCATATTCCGTAACTAAGCTGCCATCTGGTAAAAGTTGAAAACCTTCAAGTTCGGCAAATTTTGAAGCCCCTTCGCCAATCAATAATACATGAGAAGATTTTTCCATAACTTTTCTGGCTATTGAAATAGGGTTGGCAAAATTTTTAATACCGCCCACTGCCCCAGCTTCTAACTTTTCACCATGCATTATACTGGCGTCCATTTCTACATTTCCTTCAATGGAGAGTACAGAACCGTAACCAGCATTAAATTTTTCATTATCTTCCATGAATTGAACCGCAGCTTCAGTTGCATCAATGGCATTTCCACCATTCTTTAAGACATTTATAGCTGCTCGAACGGCACTTTTGACGCCTGTTAAAATATCAGGAACACTATCCTTATTAATTTTACCGGCACCACCATGAACCAGAATCAGCGGCCGGGTGCTTTCAGAGGCGGCAGGTTTACGACTACAATGACAAAGGTTGGACGTTGCTGGTAAGGATTGCATTGCCTTGATTCCCGTTCTGAATTGACAATTCATGATTTTTGAACGATTGTGTATTGTTTATTTTATTTATTGCGTTTCGATAATATTTATAATATTATCAGCACGGAATGATTTCTTACTTACTTTCTTATAGCTAATGAATCTACCCATATGAGGTTGCAATGTTTCTATTCTGGTAATCGATAAGCTCTTTTATATAATAAAGAAATTGGACAAAATGATATATCTAAGTTATTTTGGTTCAATTGACGGATGATGAATTATTGCGACCAACAGTCAACTTTTCGTATGGCCAGCGTCGGTCCAAAAAACTGGCACCAGAGTTTTCTTTTGGAAGGTTTGTATAATCGACAGAAAAATTTAAAATTAGTGTTGACGAAATGCTATCAAATATAATTTTAATGAGATTTTATTGAAATATTCTAAACAAAAATGTGTAAAAATGGTAAACGTTGCTATCACTGCCGGCTGAACGGAAAGGAATTTTGGCGCCGGGCTCAACGTGTTAAATAAAATTCCTTCTGTAAAAAAAAATGGAAAAGTAATTTGATACTATTTTAGTATAAAAATAATAACAAGGAGAATATTGCATAGAATAAATATAATGTTACATAGAATACATTATAATATTTATAATGTTTCACTTTGTGTGAAAGCATTCATACTTATATTTTATTTGCATATTAATTAAATTTATTTATATTTAATGATATCTGCTATATCTAAATATACCAAAGCTATTATTTTTTTTCTATAAAATTTATAATTTTCAATAACAGAGTATGATCAATAACATACTATTATTTAATTATGTGAGGATTAAAATATTAAACGATTACTACTGAATTTCATAGGGTATACTCGTACATGAATCATGTTGAAACAAACAATTAATTCTAAAAATCAATAAATTTTCAGGTTTAATTATTGATAATTTGTATGTGTTAATGGTTATTGAATACTTATCATTTGTTTTGAAAAGTTTACAACCTCGATGAAATTTGATTTAATGTCATAACTAATTGATAACATTTTTCTTTCTAACGATTGACTTGTCACAAATTAATATCTATTATTAAATCTGATGTGATTTTTTAAATCAATGGAATATATTTAAGAATATATTTACGAGTTTAATTACAGTATATTGATGTTATGGCATGAATAGATGTTATTACATTATAAACAAACTCAAAATATGTTTAATTATAATAATAATATATTACATGGTTTATTTATTGTTTTTCTTGATAATATTGAAGTGTGCAGTGACTCCGTTAATATTATTCTGTTATATTTTTTTAATAACATATTTTATTTCAAGAAATATAATTAACAAGACATAATACGAACGCAATGCAAAATTTGATAATATTGTTAATATAAAGATTCG
The DNA here is from genome assembly GCF_003426905.1 of Ctenocephalides felis. Taxonomy (NCBI): domain Eukaryota; kingdom Metazoa; phylum Arthropoda; class Insecta; order Siphonaptera; family Pulicidae; genus Ctenocephalides; species Ctenocephalides felis. Next base: position 49,128,560 of record NW_020536999.1, on the reverse strand, counting down.
TAAACGAGCTGAAAGTGTAAGAAAAATATGCTCTTCAGATCTCGAGCACTCTTAAGATGACGAACTTATGCACTTCCAGAAACGCCAAAAAAACTGAACTAGCGACGCATGACATTGTGCCTTAAGGCAAGTTACCTAAACTTTCCATGCTGAAAATTACATTTTATAAAGAGCTTTAAAATTTTTTGAAAAATGAAAAAAAGTGAATTTATATTTTGAATGTTTTTGAAAACTATAAACTTTTATTTTTTAAATTTATTAGAATTGAATTTTATTTGAATATAACAATTCCTATTGATAACGAGACGTGCTGATTAGTTATTGGCCAAGGCAGGTCCAACTTTCGAAAATACGGGCCGAAATGCCAAAAATGATAATTCAGATTTGAGAAACGGAACGTCCAATATCATTAAAATGTATGTACTATAGACAAAATGAAGAACTGCTTAAATTTGTGGGAGGCAATTCTAGCGGTTTCGGTGATCATATAAAAAAATTTCGAGATTTGAAAAAATCATTTGGCGGTCAAAAGTGATTATTAGATACATGTATATTATCAGATATTTTAATAATAAGTATAAATTTTGTTTACATATCTATGGGTTCTGTAACATTGTTTATTCGTTATACTAGTGCGACGCGACGCTTACGCGCTTCTATATTTTGACCTTACGCAAGCCAAAGCAGCGTGATCTCAAATTTTTCAAAAAAGTCAAATTTTTTCAAAGTTTTCAAAATATTTTAATTTTTTTTTTTAATTGTCGCTACGGGAAGTTCCAGCAATTTGCCTTAAGGCGCGATGCTAAGCACTATTTATAGTATGTAATGCGTAATGAATTTTAAATGAATATAAAATGAATTTTTATATAAAAACTATTTAAGTAAAAATCCAGAAATGGGACGGCATTTTTGTCAGTGCCCCAGGGCGCTCAATTTCTAAATTCGGCGCTGCCTGCACCACAATAGTTATTCATAAAGTCTGTAATTCACACATATAGTCCAGTCATTTGGTGCAAAAAAAGGCTGTTGCCGGTACAGTACTTCGGGAATTCTGAAAATTGGTAATTTTATAGATTTCGAGGTGCTCTTTACGAAAATCAACTTTGCCACCTCAAATTTGAACGGCAAGTTGCCGCCATATTAGAAAAATAGCGTCAAAAAACAGTTTTTTTTAAATATCTCCTTTCTGGCTGACTCTGCGATAAAAGTATCTATGTACGAATAAACTAGAGAAAATTTCCTACAATTTCTTATAAAACCTTTTTTTTTGTAAAATTGATAGTTTGAGAGTACGGCCGCCTCAAAGTCTTTGCTGCTCTCGCCGTAGTATCAAATCTGTCCATATATGACAGCACTTCGAACTTGACCACATTCTCTCTAATAATTAATATTTATATATTAAATTAAGCGAATAAAATCTAGAAATAAAATAATTCAAATATTTTTTAACACTTCAATGGCAAAGTAGCTATAAGTATACTTATAGCTTGAGTAGCACCTTTATAGCTTCAAGTAGCTTGAAGCGTTAAAAAATCAGCAAAAAAACAGAAAAATATTTGAATTATTTTATTTCTAGATCTTATTCGCTTAATTTAACATTGAAAATATTAATTATTAGAGAGAATGTGGTCAAGTTCGAAGTGCTGTCATATATGGACAGATATGATACTACGGCGAGAGCAGCGAAGACTTCGAGGCGGCCGTACTCTCAAACTATCAATTTTACAAAAAAACGGTTTTCTAAGGAATTGTAGGAAATTTTCTGTAGTTTAATTCGTACATATATACTTTCATCGTAGAATGAGCCAGAAGGGAGATATTTTAAAAAAGCTGTTTTTTGACGCCATTTTTTCAATATGGCGGCAACTTGCCGTTCAAATTTGAGGTGGCAAAGTTGATTTTTGTAAAGAGCACCTCGAAATCTATAAGATTACCAATTCTCAGAATTCCCGGAGTACTGTACCGGCAAAACGACCAAATGACTGGACTAATATGGGAAAGTTTATACAACTCGTCTGGAGGCATAATGCTACTTACACATACCTCCGATTTCTGTTTATTATTAAATGAAAATATTTTTTTGTTTTAATCGTTTGCGGTTTATGTGGTTTCCTGTTTGAAATAGTTTCGCCAGTCATTCAAATTCACATTGGTAGATGTCTCGATGTTTTATTTCACAGCTGACTCTGACTTTTCTGAAACAAAACAAAGCCATGCGCTTTGCGTCTTGTTTATTTCTCCCCACTCTGTACATGTCAATGGTTAAATGTTGTGTTGCGATTGCGTCGCATATGCGAGCAATTTCTACTAAAAAGTGATAACAGGAAATAATAAATAATATTCTAATCGCTAATATGCCATTTATTTCCAAAGACTGGAGATCACCAGGCGAGGAATGGGTTAAAACTGATGAAGGCTGGGAGAAGAAACGCGTCCTGGAATGTATGGGACAGCTGACACAAAGCCAGAGGTACTGGATGAAATGATATTCTTACATACAAATCGATATGGCTAAATTCATAATACGATACATTACATTTAATAAACACTTTTGAAACTTCCACTATCATCCAGCAATTAAATAAAATACTTATTAAATATCCCTTTGACATTTGTTTCTTTTCTGCAGATGGTCATCATTGAATAATTGTAGCTCAAATATTGCGTTTCAGCAATCTGAACAATGGTAAGTATTAAATTTAATATTACGAAATTTATTTATAAAATACCTAGTTAATTTGTTATGATTATTGAAATAACTTTTAATTTTCTCATCAATTTCTAATTATGTACAATAAAGTTCAATGAACTGTACTCCATTGTGTTACAAGTCTTTGTGTTATGACTTAAATATAAATGTTACGAAATTTTGTTATAAAAATATTGATTGATGAATTTGTTTTGGTTAACATTAATGCAATCATATTTTATAACAATAATATCAAAATTTTTCTACTAATCTTTACAAGAATTTAACAATGTTTTCAATTGGAAGTATGCCAATTATGATTTATTCTAATTTGAGTCAGGTTTAATTTTTTTTTATCTTGTAGGCAAAATAGTATTGAAAATAATGAGCTTGTTAGTGATAGTACAAGTAATAATGTACCGCCCCACTGCCACATAACAATCAAGTGCACTCGAGAGGTAATTTTCTTAATAAATTAAAATAATAATTATTATTCTGTAAAAAGAAGAGCATCTATATATATATATATATATATATATATATATATATATATATATAAATGGAACTAGAATCAAATTAAAATATAAGTGCAATAAGCGCCTAATAGGTTCAACACTATAATATTGTATTACGAAAAATAGTGTATATATATATATATATATATATATATATATATGTATATATATATGTATATATATATATATATTAAATATTATTAAAAGGGAAATTATTACAAATTAAATTAAATGTGACAACCATGATGCACAGTGATTGAACACATACAATATAGGAAGGCAATATGTGCTCCTTTAATTTCTCGTTTATTTATTATATTAGTTATAAAATTCTTTTACACAAGTTTAGTATTCAATTAATTTTACATAATTAATTTTTTCTGTGTTTTTCCTGGTTTGATTACTGAATGATGACACACATTAAGTATCGAAACGTTCAATAGAATAAAAAAAAATCTATTTAATCTTTTTTTAATTCAACGATTCGGCTGCAAAAAAAAATGTATATATGTAGATAGATAGATACTTTATTTAAATTCAATATTTACAATTTACGTCAATACAATTATTATTTTTATCACAATATTATAATATAACTATAGTAATATCAGTGATATTTATATTAATATATACGTATATATATATGTATATATATATATAAATATATATATATATATACATATATATATATACGTATATATATAAATTTATATATATAAATATATATACGTATATATAAAACATTAAACTGTAACATAGATTTCTTCAACCCAACAATTTTACATTTTGAAGGAAACGTAATTGAAATTTTTTTTGCAATTGCATAATGACAGAGTCATAAACAAACTTTTTGACATCCCTGAACTAAACAAACATGCAGTTTTTAAATTTCTTAAAAAATGACAAGATCCCATCGCTTCTTTAATTTCTTGTAAATTTTGAACATATGTTATTAAGAACTGCTATTATCCTCTGAATAGATAGTTTTGAAAACTGATTAAAAGATATTCATGGTTATTTATGTAATTGCCATTTGTAATGTTAAAACAAAAAGAAAAAAAAATTATACCACTGTGCAATTGCAATTTTCTATGAAATTTCTTACATATTATTTATTTTTGTAAATAAGACATAAAAAAGTCTTGATTAACAACGCTGATGTAAACTCAAATAAAATATATTATATCAACATCAAATTCGTCCCTAGGGTTCTCAGCGACTGCATGCCTTTTTTTCTAGCATCATTTCTTTTTTTTTTTATTAAAATTAGTATTTATTTTTTATTCTTTATTTCAAGATTGCTGGATTCAATGGTCTCGGGAGGCTGTGAGAAGGTTAGACTTCGTGAGTGCAGTGCGAGATGTTAGACGTTTTCATTACATTTGCGCATTGTTAAGGCTGCTAGTTACCAATAGAGGACTGACGGGGCTACCTGGAGGAGCACAGAGATTGTTACTAACTATGTTAGAGGAAGTTGCTACACAAGGTAATTATTTAAAGACTATTTAATTATATAATATCATAGGTGTATTTATGTATATTTCAATTTATATGGGGCATAGTTTTAAATCAGTTAAATATGGAATTTTTTACCACCAGTATAATTATGTCATAATTCGAGTTCCATTCTTGTTCTAGTGAGTTCCAGTCAACAAAATCTCCATGTATTACGTGGATTACTTTTGCAATTACGCTCACTAGCTGAACAAGAAAGAGGATCTTGCTGGGGCAGACCCCTAGGATCTAAAACATTATGGGTTGAACATCTTAACACTATCCAACGAATTTTGGATATAGGAAATCAAATTCAAATACGTGAAGTGGGTTTCATTCTCATTATATAATATTATTTTTATTTATATTCATTTTATAATTAATATTATAGCCTGGTCCAGAAATAAATCCTAAGCTACACAACATGCCTGAAGAATGTGTTAGAGAAATTTTATTAAGAATTTCTGATCATCGAGATCTAGAGGTAAATTAATTACTTAAAAATCATCAAGTTTTTTATCATGCACTTCAAAAGTATTTATTCTCAAATATGTTTTTAAATTTTCATTTATATCTTGATTAAAGGTAAAATTTGTCCAACTATGTCTAAGAGAAATTCGAAACTAAACTTCGAAATTCGGCAAAAACCTAAAAATATGCTGTAATTTTTATATAAAAGGTCTGACTACTTTTATAAATAAACGCAATTAACTAATATTATTTAAAACAATATTGATTCCAATTTTATAATGATCAGGCTAGTTCTGCTGCTTGGGGTGTTATGGCAGCTCTGTGTGGAGAACAAAGGATTTGGCGTGAATTAACAAATTATCATTTCACGTCGCAGCAAATAGATTTTATGGCAGAAAAAAAGAAAATTGTACAAGACAAAAATACTGATTGGCAGAGACTCTACCATGCATTGAGGAGGTTAGTTTCAATATAGTTTATATTATATCATTATATATATATATATATATATATATATATATATATTTAATTCTTCTATGCGTCAAAAATTACCGAAGAAGTCTAGAAGTGAATTTAGTGTCTGTGAAAGTCAAACGTATAACATGTCTCGATGAGAAGAGTTTTTTTTTTAAAACCTTTTAATTTATTTTATTTTAATTTAATAGTTTTTAAAATTCGTGCTTTGAAAATTGTATAGTAAGTGGTCCATTTTATTTTCCATGTTTTTTGTTTTTTCTTCAAATTATTTGTATGCATTGAAGATGGGTCACATCAGGACAATACAGGAAACATTTGACAATAAAACATTATACCTTAATAAAATAGTTTTAATTAATAGATGGAAGCCCAAGAACAACTTTATTATTATTATATATATATATATATATATATATATATATATTATATATATATGATGATAGTTTTGTCGACGTTGATACATATTTGTAATATTTTTGCAGCCCAACCGTCGAATTAAAAAAAAGATTAAATAACAAAATTATTTATTCCATTAAACGTTTCGACACTTGATGTGTGTCATCATTCAGTAATCTAAAAAAAAACATATAACCTAAATACACAGTTGATGATAAATATAAATATATAAAAGGAGGAAATTATACATACCAAACCAGGGAAAACAACAGAAATATATAGGATATATCCCTTAATACCCCACTTATATCCCTTAATACTTCTTGTGTAAACAAACGTAATTCCTCTCATCTCTTACATGACAGTTACAAAGTAATCATTAATTTCATGAAAAGTAATTCAATACAGTTTTAGAATCTTTTGTTCGTTATATTTCTTCTCTGTTTCTCTTTCCCCTTTCGTTTCTCGCAACTCTCTCCTACTCTTCTACTGCGTTGTACTTTTAACCTTGAACAATGCCCACAATGCAATGCTATCAATAACATCAAATATAGGAGGGCAATATGTGCTCCTCCTATTTCTCGATCAATTATACATCATAATTAATGTTTTCTGTTGTTTTTCTTGGTTTGGTATGTACAATTTCCTCCTTTTATATATTTATATTTATCATCAACTGTGTATTTATGTCATATGTTTATTTTTAGATTACTGAATGATGACACACATCAAGTGTCGAAACGTTGGAATAAATAATTTTGTTATTTAATCTTTTTTTTTAATTCGACGGTTGGGCTGAAAAAATATTACAGATATATATATATATATATATATATATATATATATATATATCTTGATAGTTTTTTCGACGTTGAAACATATTTCAAAGTAACTAGCAGCCCATTCGTCGAAATAAAAAAGGTTTTCACCTTTTTTATTTCGACGAATGGGCTGCTAGTTACTTTGAAATATATATATATATATATATATATATATATATATATTTCGCTCTATGCAGAACGTTCGGCCTTCGCGAGGATATGCAATATGCGGAAACGCTATCGTTGTGCCGGCATTGCCGCTGCCTTTTCTGGCCGTCCGCGGGTCATCCCTGCATAGCGGACCAGAGCCCCGAGTTCCGCGCCCGCTTAGAAGAAGCTGGAGGCCCGCTCACGCCTCACCCTGTTCCGCCAGCTGCGTTCCTTAAATTTTTCTCGTTGTGAAACAATACTCGTTAGATGTTTTCACTTATCAAGGACTGTAATTCTATAACTGACTACTCGAGGTCACATGAAAAAAATTGAATGGGTGGAGATATAAACAAAAATAACATTTGATCTTTTAAGGGTATATACTTGTATGGGCTTCAAATGAACCTATTTTACTAAATCGCGGCTGTTTTATAATTTACTTCAAGATTCAGCTCAACAGCATTGATGTTTTTAGAAGAAATAAAATTACTGCGCTGCTATATTTGAATAGATATCAGATATCAAGATCAAGCAATATTGCTTAGTCTAATCAAATCATTGGTAAAAGACTCGTTTTAGATTGAAAACTGAAGCCGTTAATGTAAGACTTATGTTTGTATTGAAATTGTTATCGATAATTTAGAAAGTAATATGCAATAAAAAAATACTCAATTTTATATTATGTGTTAATGATGTGCAAATTAATTGAAATGATTACATTAAGAAATTTAAGTACGAAAACTCAATTAATTTCTACATTTTTATTATCGCACATAATTATAATATATATTTTATAAATTTTTACCAAAATTTGAGTCCGAACAAAGGTTGTGTTATTCGGTATCATAAAGTCCCATTTTTGCCAAATATTATAACTCGATATCATATGATCATTGAGTTACAAGTTTAAACTGCCTGATTCACAAAATGATCAGAATCATCACGATTAGAAAAGCATATAGAACTTGATCCAATCAAATAAACATATTTGAGGAATTTAAATTTGATTTTAAACTTATTTTAATTTTGAAGTTTATAGTATTTTTGCTTAAATTTTATATTTGTGATTGAACAAATTTTACGAGATTGTTAATTACATTTTTGGCAACTAATAGATTTTTATTATAATCTAATAATAGAATATTATAATTATATTATCCTCAAGTTTATTTCTAATTCTCGACAACACGATCTAGAAAAATGCTGAAAATATATATTTATTTTTTTAATAAAGTGTTTTATATCGGCGACTATAGAAATATAAATAACTACATCAGATGATATATAAAAATATGAATAAATAGTTATTATAGAGTGGCGCTATATATTTATAGTGGATAGTTAGTATAGCTATATTTATAAGCTAGTTGTTGTACATTAGAAAAGCTTGTGTAATGTGTCAATGTACTAATATTTCATTCGAAATTGTTAATTGTTATATAAGAAAATTGTACTACATTTCACAACGTTTTTATTTCTTAGCACCAAAATAGAATATCTTGGCTTAGAGAAAGGTGGAATTTTCCATTTTGTTTTTAATTTAAAAATCTAATCTCACAAGCATTTCTAAACTGTTAATTCGTTGAGAAATGTTTTGCTGTGCGAAGACCCTACCCTTTTCAAATTATTTTAAAGTGGTGTGATTTAACATGCCCATAACATTTTAATATTATTTGCTTTATATTATCTCACACTGAGGAACTTCTAATGAAAGTAGCTAACTTCTTTATGAACAGAACATTGATTGCAGAGTTTTTTTGGCTAATTTATTATTGACAAATATTATTGATAGCATTTTGCATATTATAATTCTATTTTAATTTTGAAGTTAAAGTGAGGTTTGAGTCGCTTTCCAATACTATTTAAATTATTATTGTGATACATCGCTGCCGTACCGCAAGTGGCCGATTTTTATATAGTTAATATCGCAAAAGTGATGCTTAATTCATGTGATCAGCATCTCGCTTTCTTCATAACTATTTTAAGAAGTAAACAATTAAAAAAACGATATTTTTAAGTTTACATACTTACATGCCAACTGTGAGTGAAAATGCGACTTTTACATCGTTCATGTTTATTTATATATTACTAATTGTAGGATTGAGCATAGGTACATGGACATATAACTTTAAGTGGAATATTATTATTTAGTTATATCAGCGCATTAAAACTAAAACGAAAGTCTAACAATAATAGTTAGAAGTATATATGTAAAAAAAATTTATTCGGTATCGAAAAAATACAGTTTTTTCCGTTCCGTTAGTATATAGTTTATGAAAAGTTATATACATTTCTGTGCATATATTCTCCATTCAGTTCCTTCAAATTATTCAAAAATAAACTGTGATTTCATATGGTACTTTTAAATACATAGTTATTAAGTTATGATTAAGAAAAACTTCAATCTCATGCGTACCAAATAGGAGTAAATATTATAAAAAAAGTCATAATGTATTTTTTGACAATTTGTATTATCGTACAATACTAGTTTTCATTGAATAAGCCTTCGACTTTATGAAAACAATTTAAGTGTGCAGCATGTTGTGTTATTATTATAAATATCAAATTAAATAGATTTAAGTAAAATGCAGCATAAATTAAATTTTCTATTAATATATCAAAAGTAATTCTCATTACTTTGATCTTATTACATTGATTTTTTTTATTTAATTAGTGGTGAAGGACTTTAACTAGAAATATTATTTATATTGCTTCTATATTATTGATGTGACTATATATTTTAAAAACTAATGAATCATGTTATATTATATTTTTGATTACGACATAGTATTATAAATTTCTGAATAAAATCTGATTTAAATAATTGTCCTATTTGAATGTTTCATTTTTCTATTTTGAATTGAGAGTGATAGGAAAGTTCATTTTTTTAAATTAATAACTGTCTTATATTAAAGTATACTTAAAAATCTAATTTATGTTTATACTAGGCAAATAAAACTAATCGTAAGTATGTTAGTGGATATTCGAAATCACTAAATTACTTCATCAAGTTTGCCTAGTTTCAGTATCTGTTCATCAATGATTTAAAAATGACTAAAAACAATATATTTTATTGCGGAAATAGTTGTACTTATTTTTCTAGTTAATTTTATTTATGGTTCGTATAATTTAATTATTATAGAAAAGAATTTTTAGTGATAAATATATAAAATATGAAAAATTTAACTTTTTTTTAAAAGCATTTCACCCAAAAAATATTCTATTGTTCAAAAATATATCTTTATTACAAGATAATTAAATATTGGATCATCATTGTATCATATATGATTTTTTTTTTTAAAAGCATTTCACCCAAAAAATATTCTATTGTTCAAAAATATATCTTTATTACAAGATAATTAAATATTGGATCATCATTGTGTCATATATATGCAATAAAATAACAAATACCTATTATCATGAAACGGTATAACTATATTTCATTTTCTCCTATGTTGCAAATTTTTATATGCCTCTATTGCTGCATTTCGCTCTTCTTCAAGCATTTTTTGCACAGGCGCTGAAAGTTTTTTACGTTTCACGGTATTGGAAGATTTAAACTTTATATCCGCTTGTGTTGAATTTTTGTTAGCATTAATCTGAAAATTATATTTTATAATCATGTTTTTAAATTTATGATAAACTTGCATGTGAGCATATTTACCTTGTTTATATTTTTTGGGAACTTTGTCAAAGTTGGTGGAGCATCAGCAACTTCTCCAAATTTCACTTCATCCTTAAAACTATTGAAATCAAGAAAATCTTTATCCTATAAAAAATATAAATACAGACACTAGTTTTCGAATGATAACAAATAAATTACAAAATCTATTGTAAATAAAAAAGTAACCTGTTGTTTTTTCAATTTCTTTGCTTTCAGCTTTTCTCTCCTTTTTTGTGATTTTGTTAGTTTTGGTATATTATCCTTTTCATTTGCTTTTTTACCTTTTTTTACTTTTTTTGACTTCTTTAATAATTCATCTATTTCATCTTTAGGTTTTTTCTCCAATCCTAATACCTGCAGTATTGACATATAAATGTTTATAAATATAGAATAATATATCAAATAAAATTAGAATTATTACCTCTCCACTTTTATCTCTTATAATATCAACTTTATATTTCTGTTCAAATTTATGTGCGTTTAGATATTCATGAACCATTGAATTTACACGGCTTAGAAACCTTTTATTGCTTTCACCCAATTTTCTTTTAAATTCTGGTACTACTTTCTCAGGCTTGCCCAGAGGCTTTTTAATAATAGACTTAGTTTCTTTTTCTATAAAAGAAAAAATAAAGCATTGGAGATATATTAAACCAAGCCCTGAATACATTTTGAAAATAAATATTTATGATAAAACCTTTTTTGATGTTGAGTTTCTTATTTTTGAGATTACTAGCTTTGAATTTCTCTTTCAATTCGATTATGCGAGCTAGACTTTTAGGAATAGCTTGGTCATCAGGATCCTGAGGAGGCGCATTCACTTTATTTTCAAGACTAGAAACAAAGTAATAAAAATCAAAATTTTCATATATATATATAAAATATATATTATATATATATATATATATATATATATATATATATAAATTAATGAGATTAATATAGTAAATAAAATTATGTATTATATCATGCCTTTTCTCCTTCTTTGCATTTTGTTCTAAAATATCTCTAACTCCTCTGTGCTTTCTTCCTGGTATCTTACGACCCATGATTAATAAATCAAAAATATTATTGATAAAGAATATAAGAAAATGAGTTTTACTTCAAAATTATTTAAGTAAAAATAAACTTTAATTTGAATTAGGTGTATTTTAAGGTTATAAACAAGGATATACAAACGCACGAGGTGAGGTGAGTATGGAAATGTCAAAGTGACAGAACAGTTTCTGTTTCACTTATTCGCCGCTTGAAGCGCTGCGAACATATGGAGAGACATTTTTTTGCCTTGTTAGCTCACTATTTACATTTTGGAAGAATTGTCAAAAAATCGAACCTCTAAATGTTAATTGCAAGCATATTGTTTTAATTTCATAAATATTTGTTTGGATAGAAAATGGTGTTCTAATTCCTTACGTATGATTACTAATGCTTTTCAGATAACTTACAAGTATCATTGACATTTTGACCTTTATTAAAATATTGTTCAAAAATTGGTAAGTTATGCTACATATTAATGCTTTTATTTTATTTAGTTACATAAATTTAGCAATAAATTGTCAAGCAAAATTGTTCGAATAGTATATAATTAATAAATCATAATCTTTTTTATTATCGAATTTTTTTTTACGCGTTTTATTTATGTATGTGCAGTCAGTACAAATTCAAGATATTTTACGACATTTTGAACATATTTATTAAAAACAAATTTCAGATGGAATAATGAGTAGTCAGCACCAATACTTAAATGCTGATTTCGAACAAAATAAATTTGGCGAAATAGATCATGTTGGTAAGCATTATTTGTTTTTTTATTTATTAAGCGAAAAATTACGCTTTGTCACAATTTGTTTTTAACTGTTATATTTCATGTATAACTTTTAATATTGACAGTCTTTTTTAATAATTAATTTGATAAGTTTATGGAAATACAGGAATACCCCGTTTAACGCGGAATTACGTTCCATCAAAGTAGAGCGCAATGCGAAACAGCGCTAAACGAGACTATCTATACATGAAAACATTAGGATTAGGAAAAGACGCCTAGGAAATTGATTCGGTATTATATTTAAAAAGTATGTTTTTTTACTAAAAATAAAATTAAACTTTTTTTTCTTAAAGTCATAATTAATACCACATTATTATTTCTTGCAAAAATAAAATCGAAATTTAAATAACAACACGAATATTCTTGAAAAAACTAAATTCTATGTTAGTCATATTTAGTTAGTCTTCTGCGTTTCTGTTCTGCCTTTTTGTGACAAAAGCATCTATTGTCATTTGCCTTTTTTGCGTTGTTCTGTTAAAAGTTCTTCATAAACGGATAAAGCACCTATAACACCACACCTTTCTTTGGAGCTCTTGTCAAAATTTGGTTCAACTTTAATGAATTGATTCATTATTTCAGTTATGATAGACAAACTCCTTTTTACAAACGCCATCGAAAGTTCTTTTGCTCTTTCCCTGAATCGTTGCCGTCAATATTTTTTTTCTTCTTGTTCAGTTCATTCCTTGAGCTCATCATTAGAAAGACTGCGCTGCTTCTTGAATTATTTCTTTGACATCTTCCTAATTTATCCCTTGAAAACCTGGGTTGAAATAAAAGAGTGCTAAACCATACAGCATTAAACGGGGTATTACTGAACACTGAAAATATAAAATTTCAATATAAGCTTATTTTGATCTGGACATTTTATTCATATTAAATTAAGTGGATAACAAAGGCTGGATAATTTTTCTGATGCGTTTTGGATTATTTCAGAACTTCTTGGCCAAAATCTTAGCAACCTATGTTGTTCAGATAATTATTCCGATGTAATTTTAGTTGTAGAAGGTGAAAAAATACCATCTCACAAGGTGCGATTTATATTATTAATTTCTTTTTATTGCTCCATTATATTAAATATTAAAACTGTCTTTAAAGGTCATTTTAGCAAGCCGCAGTGAGTTTTTTAGGGCACTTCTGTTTGGTGGTTTAAAGGAATCTAGTCAGGTAATGAAAAATTATTTATAGGAGAAACCTCTTTTTCTTCATGTATTTTTTTTTTATAGGAAGAAATTGTTCTCAAAGAAGTTCCAATAAAAGCTTTTCGGGAATTGCTTAAATATATTTACACAGGTATGGTTTTTTACTACTTTTTATGTTAGATTCTATTTATTTAAATATTATTTTGCTGTTTAAGGTCACTTATTTCTTCAAACATTAAATCATGGAACCATATTAGATATTCTGGGACTAGCACATGAGTTTGGTTTTATTGAACTTGAAATATCAATATCAGATTATCTTCAGAAAATTCTTAACATTAGAAATGTTTGTTTTGTTCTAGATGCTTCTAGGTCAGTTATTACTTTAAAGTAATCAATCCATAAGTTTAAGTTTCATAGGAATATGATTATTATTATTAATTCAATTATTTCAGATTATATGGCTTATCTCGTTTGACTGAAATTTGCCAAACATTTATGGATAGACATGCCAAATATATTTTGGAAGATGATTCAATTATGCAGTTATCTTCAGTTAGTTTTTTTGTTGTTGAATGTTGACTTTTTCATAAAATATATGATTTTTTTTTTATTCTAGGAATCATTACATGAAGTTTTGTTAAGAAATTCCTTTTATGCTCCTGAAATTGATATATTTCGTATGGTTATGAGGTGGTGTGCTAATAATCCGGAAAAGAATGCTGAGGTATCTTGTGTTAACTACAAATAAAAATGTCAAATATATTTTAATCAATAAAAATGGTTTATTGTAATCAGCTTTACCATTTAGCTATATAGCAATGCATTTACAATAACTTTATTTTTAATTATAGGAACTTATCAGTTGTGTAAGATTATCACTAATAAAACTTAAGGATTTATTAACTCTCGTACGGCCAATAGGAATTGTGAAACCAGAAAAGTTACTAGACGCCATTGAAGAAAAAGTAAATGTTCCTGATGTTTCTTTACCCCACAGGGGAATGTTAGGTATGGACAAGTCTGGATTATAATTCAAATAAATAAGATCAACAACATTGTATTGTGTGACTTAGTATATTTATTATTACTTTTATGAATTCTAGTTTTAGATGAAAATGTTTCCACTACAACTTTGCATGCAAAAGTTCTGCAAGGAGAGATGAGGTCTGCCTTGTTAGATGGTGATACTCGAACCTATGACATGGAAATGGGTATTGAGTTTAATCTATTTTTATATTTTTGTTATTATGTTTTGTAGTTAATTTAGTTATTTATTGAGCTAAATGAATTCAATAATTCACTTTATTTGTAATGTTTATTTTTGAGATGCAGGTTATACTAGACATGCTATAACTGATGCAGAGGATCAGTTCATAGTTGTAAAAACTTGGTTGTAGATATATAGTAAACCACATTAAAATGCTCCTTTGGGATAGAGACACTCGGTAATTAATGATTTACTAGTAAACATATTTATTAGCCCCCTAAAATGGTTTACTCTTATAGAGCTTATTCATACTATATTGAAGTATCACTAGATCAAGAATCTTGGGAGAAAGTTATTGATTATAGGCGCTATTTGTGCAGATCTTGGCAATATTTGTATTTTCCATCCAGGGCAGTTCAATATATCAAAATTGTTGGAACAAATAATACAGTTAATAAGGTATTTTGCAATTATTTATTTTATATATATTG